>NC_050603.1:8132500-8147500 GCF_013368585.1 Megalops cyprinoides
TCACACACACACACACACACACACACTCACTCACTCACTCACTCACACACGCACACTCACTCACTCACTCACTCACACACACACACACACACACACACTCACTCACTCACTCACACATGCACACTCACTCTCTCACTCACACACTCACACACATGCACACTCACTTACACACTCACACGCTCACACACACGCACATTCACACACTTACACAGACGCATTAGCTCTCAGATACACTCATACTCTCCCACATACACACACACACACACACACACACACACTTACACACTCACACACTTACACAGACGCATTAGCTCTCAGATACGCTCATACTCTCCCACATACACACACACACACACACACACACACGCACACACACACACACACACTTACACACTCACACACTTACACAGACGCATTAGCTCTCAGATACACTCATACTCTCCCACATACACACACACACACACACACACACTTACACACTCACACACTTACACAGACGCATTAGCTCTCAGATACGCTCATACTCTCCCGCATACACACACACACACATGCACACACACACACACACTTACACACTCACACACTTACACAGACGCATTAGCTCTCAGATACACTCATACTCTCCCACATACACACACACACACACACACACACTCACACACACTTGCACAGACACATTAGCTCATACACTCATACTCTCCCACATACACGCATGCACACGCACTGAAAAACACGCTCACTCTCACACATATACACACACCAACACACTGAAAGATTCAATGTAATTCATTTGATACCACAACATAGCTTTTCTTATGCTTTTTTTTTTCATTAAACTTGGAATTTCATTATGTTTCTGTTGCGAATGTTACTATTCAGATGCTGCACATGGGCCTCGTACAGTGCGCCACTGTTTCCAGAGGACAGCTGAAACACAGGACAACATTAGTTCAGGATGAGCAGCCCACTTAATCAGCCTTTTAGCCCTGGGAAATTCCAGCTCTGAATGTGTTCCCAAGACACATTCGTTATCTCTGCCTCGTCCTGACGGCTATTCCAGTCCTACTGTGAAGCCTGTATGCAACATCTCAGTTCAGTTTGGCGCAACTGAACTGTAGTAATAACTCTGAGCAGCTGGCAGTACGAACCTCAGACTGTTGGGGGTGAGCCGGTCCATCTTGGTGGTCAATGGCCATCTGTGAGCCTCAGATATATTACGTTACTTTCGGAGTGAATACTTTCAAGGGATCCTATAGTTATGATCACAGTTTCAATTTTTGTCGTTTATTTTCAGTTAGTCAATGGCGACAGAAATCAGTTTAAAATGTTTTAGCCAGTGTAACGCAGTTCGCTACTGTGTTAATAGCCAGTGGGTGAATTGGCTTGATTAAACTCAAATCAAGGTCGGGGCTTCTACCTGATTTTAATTATGGAGAATAATGAGATTTCACATTTTTAAAATACTGCGGTTCAGGGGTCGGGAGCGTGTGATGCATGAAGCACTTGGAGCTTGTCACATGATTTATTGCTTCTCCTCGGAGTTCCTGTATGAATTTATTAAAGATGTAATTGGGTAAGAACAGTGAGAAACTTTGCCTAATAAAAGCACCGATTTACACTCAACACATCTGCGCTGCACCGATCTGTAACACGTATTATCTTGCCATTCACTGATCACATTTTCAAGATTAAACTGGTCACATCCACAACAGATACCATAGGAAAGACACCATTTAGAAAATATGGAAGTATTCGTAGTTACAGAGAAGTATAGTCACAGTTATGGCAACAGCAAACTGAATACATAAAGGTCTGGACTTGCAGTATATTTGTATACTGTATATATCATGCAAAGTTTAAAAGGTATAATGTAATATAAGACAGTACTATGGCTGAGATTCTGTTCAGAGAGTATGTCCATGGCCGTAGGTTCCCTTGTTTTGTATTCACCTACAGTCATAAGTACTTGACCAGTAGTGCTCTGTCCTCCCCTCTTTTGTAGGAATCTTTGAGTGGGAGCCAGAATGTCTCCATTTCATTACAATGACAGGGCTTATGATAATGGCACACTTCGCTCACATCTGGGATATTTTCTCCATCTTTCCGTCTGCTTCTGTTGATGCATGGGTAATTCTGTATTCAGGTGTGGTTTCGAGAAAATGCAGTATGAAGCAGCTCATATTTATGGTGCAGGTACTTGAAAAATACTGTATAAGTAAGTAGAATTGTTAACATAATAATGGCTGGAAGGAGGGCTGGGGATGGTGGAGAGCTTGGCTGTGTCAGTCAACCCCCTTCCTCTGCACAACTGCACACACACACACACACACTTGACCACATGTACACAGTGGGTCACACAGTTTTTCTCATTCTTATGTTTTCCTTCATACCCTCTCCCACCCAGACCATGAACATGAAATGGAGAATCTTTATATATTATATCTGATTATGTTATTGTATCATAACAAAATCCGGCCATCTATATGTGATTTGATACGAAAAGGTCAAGTACAACCAGTATTTGGCATAATATAATATGGTCAGAAAGCTATGACATGATCAAAGTTATGATATGACCGTCAGATATGGTCAAAGTTCAAGTGTGCAGCATTAGGGAAGCGCTGCAGCTGTGAAGACAAGCCTTTAGGAATGAGCTGGAGCTATAGGTTAAAGCAGAGATAATTAGCAAAGATACTCTGTACTGGCCACTGGGCGACGCACCGGGAGATGACAATGCTGTGTTTTGAACATGTCTCACGATAGGACATGTCTCACGAGTATGTCCTATCAGATGGGTTTTCTCAGGGTTAGGCCCGTTTATGGGTTTGGTCTTTTTACTGTTGGATTTCAAGTCTTCCTTATAGACACGTGGGGTACCCCTAACTTTGCACCCCTAAAATGAGCACCCTGTGGCCTAGTCTTCCTGTATCCCCACCTGCTCCGTGAAACACAACAGCGCTCACAGCACTCTGGGTCATGTGGGAGGAATGCTGGGTAATCCGACTGCACTTCCCGTCATTAAAAATGTCCCGGTACGGTTTCGCATATAGCACGTTATTCACTGTAAGATGTACCATGGACTTTTACACGATTTCCCCTAACAAGTACAAAGAATAAACAACCCACTGTACATTTGATTTTATATTTAAGTCATACTTAAGTATTTCCCACATTTTAGAATAATAGTAAAAAATCTAAACTATGGAATAACACAAATGGAATTATACAATTACCAAAAAAAATGTTAAACAAAAGAAACTTATGTTAAACTTAAGATCTTATATTTTATATTCTTCAAAGCAGCCAAAAAATATATTAAATATATTAAATAAATAAATAAATAAATCTTTAATGTCTTTGAATGCCTGTTTGCCCATTATCTTAATCGGGTGTTTCCAAACTTTTGACTGGTACTATATGTTCACCTTTGGGATGCAGAGACTTTCACAGTGATTTAATGGTGTGTCAACCTTTGCCTCACTTCTGTTCTGTCACCCCCCCCCCCCCCTTTCTCTGCCTTCTCTGTGCTGTTAAGTCCTTGCTTTATTGCCACAGTGGTTCCATTATTACCAAAGTGATTATGGAATGTGTTGAGCCTCACATAAAAGCAAAGATAATAAGGCGTTTTGTACAAGAGTTCAGGAAAATAAATGAATAGTGAGAGGAGATGTGAAGTGGAATAATTATCTTAAATCATTTTCGGGGGCCAAAAAATTAATGAAATGGAAAAAAACGAGAACCTCCCTCCCCCTCTGGCCTTTTAGTGTTTCCTATTGGCCACATGCTGCCCTGAGTGACAGGTGTAATCATCAGTCAAATTATAATGAGGAGAGAGAGAGCGGTAGGGAGAGAATGTAAAGTGGAGAGTGGGAAAAATTAGGTACAGGCAGCAGGTTGGGGGGTTGGAGGGTGGAGGGGGGTAGTAATAGCTCGTATCTACCAGTCCTACTTCAGCAGCAGGTCAGATTGGATAATTCTGGAACTGGTGTTTCCCTCAGGTATATCTGAAAAGCAATCAAAAGGTTCAGGAAGGACAAATTTAAAACATTTTTCAAACCCTCTGTGATAACCCTTCTCAAATTCTTGCCAGTAGTAGCGTTTTATGTTTGTCCTGTAAAACTACCTTCTGATTTTTATGTGGGTTTACCCAAAGCCAGATTGTAGATAAATAAAATATAGTTACCTTTATGTTGTGGAGCAAGGAGAGAGAGCATGTCTGTCTGTTACCCTTAATAAAATTGAATACATTTATGTATTTGGGAAAGAAATCATCCATTTTTATTTGCCCAAAGCATCCCTGCAATTGCTTTGATTCTCATCTTACAGTGTGTTGGTATCTTGACTTAAAATGCCTGTGTTTTATTGAACTGTTTTTTTGCATTAAATCAGGGAAACTAGCTGTAATGTAGAACATAAAATATGCATGTCTCTCTGTCTTACTCTCACTTAAAACATCTCTAACACTCCAAGTGTTAGCAGAGAGAGAGAGTCGGACTATTTGTTGTGGCTATTCTGCGGTCAGCCTTTGTCACACAGGTTTTTTTTCCTCACAAATTGCATTTTTTTTCCACATGCAACTTTGTACCACACAACATAACGTATGATGTAAATAATAACTTTGAATTAACCTCTTCAGAGCTCCTGACGACTATTTTGATTTTGTATTCCTGCATATTCCAGTGACTGTGGCTGTGTATTCCAGTTTTCTGTGATCATATAGGTAGCCAACTGGACCGTACCGCTTACTTGTGCCAGCAGCACTGCGTTTCTCTTGTCATGTTCTAATGGCATAATAACAACACTTGTTTGCTACAAATAGCTGCAAATAGCTACAAATCACCCTTCTCTGGTCCTCTGTGTAGCCTGCATACAGTGTGGCGCAAAGTGGCCCAGCGCGTCGGCTCTCAGACAGCTGCTGTTCCTCTCTCCCCTGTGTGCCGCAAACATGACAACATTTCTCATTTTTGCCTTTTGAAAAAGCTTGCTCCTCTGATCCTAAATATGACATGTAGCTGGTAAGCAAGACAAGGGCATAGCCTTCCATAAATTCAGCTAGTCCCCTTTTCTCTGAAAATGTTAGAACTAGCGAGCAATTTTAAAAGCTGATGTTTTGTTTTAAAATGTGATATTTTAATGTTCATATGTTTACGTTTTAAGAGCAAAAGGAGGTTTCAGTTGTTCATTTGACATTAGTTGAAGTCTAAGTGATTATGCTGACTGATTATTAAGACTATGCTGAATACACTTCAGAGCTCATGTACACTAAGGATCACAACAGCTTTGTATATAAACTGCTATTTAAAATATATTGCAAATGCTAGCCAAGCAGGACTAGGTACACTGAGAGAGCTGAAACAATGGTCATAGACCAGAGAGTGGTCCTGGCCCACTTAACTAACTAGCTAGCGGTCTGACTCACCAACCAACTCGTATGCTTCCAGACCACAAGATGTTCCAGCCGTCTTTCCATGGTGAATGGGTTTTCAGATCTTTGGCAAGCGTGTAACATGGTCTCTGAAACCACTATTCAAGGGAGGTACTCTTCAGCTTGCTCCTGTGTCCTACAGATAGCAGAATGTGGGTGTAATAATTTTTTGTGGGGTTTTATTTAATTAAAGGTTCAAATAAATCAGACTCTCTTGTTTTTTTATAATGAAATGCATTATTTGTGAAATATGTTATTGTATTGTATAAATGCATTATTAACTCTGTACAATAATGTTACATTTAAAATGTAACATTTACAACATTTTTTTAATTAGAAGAAATAAGCCAATACCTACATTTTTTTCTCTTAGATCATGTTTTCTTCCTCTTTATTGCTTGTTCCTTTAATCAGGACTATAAATAAATATGGAGAACATTGCAATTGTTTGCACATACATAAAAGATAAAATACATCCAGCAATATATTCTCGAAATTACATATATAAATGGAGCAGTACTTTACATATTTATTATATATAACACATAGGTAAATACAAGATGGTAGGAAATATTGTGGCTATTTCCCATGCTGTTACCATTCGTAAAATACGAGGGAACACTTTGTGTCGATGGCAGCTGCCTCACGGATGCGGCTGCAGTCACTGCTGGCCACATTAAAAACCACACGTGTCCACATTCACCCGCAGTCGGGGGAGAGAGAAAGGCTGTCGCCTCCAGCACAAAGGTTTAACCTCCCATCCTTTGTCTCCCTGGGAGAGGCGGAAGTGGAGAGGAGGTGACTCTCTGACCTCCCTCTCCCCTCCCTCTCCTCCCTCTCTCTCACATTCTGTCCGTTTTACTGCACGCCCTGTGTCAGCCCCCTTCCTCCCCTCCCTCTGTGCCCCTCTCCTCTTTTCAGTGCGGCTAAGGCCGCTTTTATTGCCATGGCCGGTGGTCCTATTGTGGTGGTCCGGGGTGATTATGGAACGTGTTGAACTTCGCATAAAAGCGAACATTCAAAAAGATAATAAAGCACTTTTTTTTTTTTTTTTTTTTTTTTTTACAAGGGTCCATGATAATAAATGAATAGTGAGTAGAACGTGGGAGACTTGAAGTGGAATAATTATCTTAAAACTTTTTTTTTTAAGGACAGGAGTTGAGGGGGGGGGGGTATTGGGGGGGACAAGACATTAATGAAATTGACAAAAATTAGAACCTCCCCCTCACCCGATTCTGTTGGCCACATGCTGCCCTGAGTGACAGGTATAATCATCAGTCAAATTACAATGAAGAGATAGAGAGAGAGAGGGAGAGAATGTGAAATTTACAGAGGTAAAATTAGATTAGAGGAACAGGTCTGAATGTATACAAGGGAGCTAGTTAGTACAGTGGAGCTGGATAATTTCAGCCCCCACCTCAGGCTCCTCTGGATGAAAGCACATCCCTCTCGGTACTGTTGACCAGGCTAAATCCAATCCAGCAAAATTGTCCTGGGCAGAAGTAGGCTTGAAATAGTGATGAAAAAAGCCAATAAATGTCAAATAATGTTTTATTTTTTGTTGTTCTTCTTTTTGTCTTAATCTGCTCATAGATATATCAAAGATGTAATTACTTTTGTCTTGTTTACCAAACAGACTTTCCCCCTCTTCTTACTCTCCTTAATGAAATTAAATATGAATAATATCAATGAATTGCATTAAAGGTAGTCTAAATTAAAATTAAATTAAATATATTCTTCCAATTATTTTTGCAACATAACAGCAGTCTTGCAGCACAGATCACCATGTTCCGTGGATCATATTTCATGTTTGCACTGAACTGTTTAATATATATTGTAGAATTTTAAACTGTACCTATTCAGCGAATCATTTAATTTAATTTAATTTAATTTATCAAGTACAAATGATCACACTGCTAGCCAGTGAACTTTGATCATCATGTAAAGTACAGAGCCTCTTTCAAAACTGGCCATTCATATCTGCGCCAAAATAATTAGGTTCTTTGATATTATGAAGATGATGATGATGATATGAATAGTAATAATAACCATGATAACAGTGATAATAATAATATGCAGAATTATAATAGTCATGATAATAATCAATTGCAGTGATAACCGAACAACAACAATACTACTACTACTACTAAAAGTAATAATAATCATCATCATCATCATCGTAAGTAGGACTAGTATTACTAATCTTATTAGTAGCAGCAATAGTAGAAGTTTAGGTACATGCAGTAGTTACTTCATTCTTACCTGATTCTTATGACAGATATTTGGATAAAACAGGATCATTTGTGAATGGCTAAAGGCTAACGGGCTGAGTTTCCAGTTACTTGTAGATTTTTCGTGAGTCGTTTCCTCGGAGAATGCGGAATCACTTCGTATAGGGTTAATGGCCCTGCGGCAGCAGATGCAGGTCCTGTTGGAAAACACAGAGTGGACTTGCATCAGATCTCCCTTTTTCATCATCCAGGGTGATTTTACAAAGAGATGGGTGATTTTGACTCAGGTTCTGTGCATTTTTTATTTGTTCTCCATGTCCTTGTGTGTTCAGTATGTGCCTCTCGCCTCGTTCTTCTTTCTCTTGTGCAAAGGAGATGAAGAGACAACAGAGCCTGCCATTGCCTTGTCTGTACTCCCCTGTATTTGCAATGAAGCATATGTAGACTCTTCCATTGCTCGGCATGGCACAGAAGTCAAATCCCTGCTCTATGCAGATGACCTTCATCTGCTGTCGATCTCAAATAACTGGGCCCAGCAAATCCTACCTCCGCTGGAACATTACTGTCAGAAGTGGGCCCTGGCAGTAAGATGACCAAGGTAATTACCCTCCACGAAAGAGAGCAGACCTCGGGAAAACAATTACTACAACACCACGCTAGAACACCACCTGAAATAATGTCATCTTTGTTTTGATTGCTACCAGAGAGCCCGAGTGTGGTAATGAATGCATTCCAAGATCAAAGATGACTGTGAGTCCATTAAACTGATAATCATGAAAACTGGCATCAAATCTTCTCTTCTTCTTTTCTCAAGAGAAGCAATTACAGTGAATACAGTGAACGTAGTATCAGATTCAGCAGCAATCACATCTTATTAGAAATGTTCTATATCTGAAGCTAGAAGTACCCATAATGGCTGATACAAGAACCGCAGCACTGATATCAGGAGTAATAGTAATATTCCTCCAGGATGATATTAATAATTCATTTGTTGTTGACCATAACTATGGAATTGCTATCCAATTTACACTGATGAAAGCCTGTGAGTGTAGGCTATGTTCTGGCGTAGAGCACTTACATTATAAAGAGGAGCACCAGAGGTGTATACATAGTGTATAGGTTTGTACGCATGAATGAGTATTGCTTCTGTCTCCTGGGACCAGGGTTAGTCAAGAAGGGGGTGGGAGAATCCGAGCTGCGAGGGCAGTAGGATTGGCAAAAAAGAGAAGGGGACAGATAGAAGCATTAAAATTCATGCCATTTTTTATTTCCCGTGCCAAAAATCAATAGTGTTTACTATGAATGAGGTGAATAGTGGACAACGGCATAGCTGGGAGGGAGAAAGAGATGGAGCGGGGCGAGGCGGGGGGGTGGTGGGGGGGGGGGGGGTGGCGATGAGAGAGAGGGAGCCAGGAAGGGGGGTGACGGGGGGGGTTGGGGTGGGAGCTGAGGTTGAGGGGGTGAGATTTTACTACCCGGACAGAGCCACTGGGGGCCAAGGTTAAATATGAGATATTGGGGGGGGGGGGGGGGGGGGGCAATGCAAGCCTGGGCAGTAATTTGAAGACGCACAGCAACACAGTGCAGTCTGTCACATTGCTTAACTAATGTAGATTGAACGGAATAGACTGCAGAGTGCTCTGAAGCACTATCCAGAGACAGCTCTCACTGGTTTTAACTGTAAAGGACTGATTGAACTATTGTCAAAGGACTTAAAATCAGACTCGCCCAGTCTGGGGGACTTGAGATACTTCAGGCATTATTGTTTTGGGTTAGGAATTCGTAGGACTATACATGTCCTCAGAAATTACCTCCATTTAGGAGACAGTGCTCCTCTTTTCTTCACTCAGACATGGAGGGGTGCATTTGGGAATGTTTTATGTATAATGTGTTGAAGATTGTTTTCTGTGGGCGCTAAAACTTGCAGTTAGACTAGTAATTTCTCATGAGTACCAACATTTATTATATTTCATTATACCAAATTTATTAATTTTGTTTAAATTACCATACTTTCAATTTGGGTGACCAAGACATTATATTTGAAAGTGAATAATCACATAAGAATCAATTAAAGATTTTGCAGTGGTCTGTTGGTCTCCGAAATCGTACATATTGTTATTCAGATCAGAGCAGTATGGGAAACTCATACAGTTTTTATGTTAAAAATGAATTAGTCAACCAAACGGATCCTAACTGATAAAATAACCTCCGGACTGTCCTTTCTATGTGTGAATGCAGGGTCGCTTCTAGAGACCGAGAACATTGAAAAGGGCGGCATTATAGGAACGTCCGTTTCAGCTTAGGAGGCCGACTGTGCGCAGAAACCGTGAGTTTGTGTGAGCAGGGAGTCCCAGAGTGTGGGGCGTGTGAGTGAGAGAGTGCGTATGGAGATGGAGAGAGGGGTGAATGGGAGCAGGAGTTAATGGCAGAATGAGGACTGTTGAAAAAAGCTTCTGGCGGCAGGCCCGAGCATCAATAAACCCAACTAGAGTTTGAAAGCCGGTGAGTGCTATTCAAGGTCCATTTCTTTCAAGATCCAACGGCACTGTATTGGACTTGCGGGGCGAAGGGCAACGGCATGCGCCGTCAAATCAGAACGAGAGTTTGAAGTGGCGGATTTAGCACGTATGCGGCAAGCTGTCGTTGGCTGTGAGATCTACACTGATAAGATCTCATTTACTTTGTTTTCCTTTCTCTCACATTCCCTGTATTTTCCTCTCTCTTTTTTTTTCTGTCTCCTCTTTTCATCCTCCATTACCCCCTCTTCCTTTCGGTAGTCTGTTCCCTTAGCGACTGTTTCCAAGGTGCTCATTCCCAAAGACTGGGGGGTGGGAACTTGTTGTGTCAGTCATGTATAACTATACACCTGTAATCTGTAACCCCCCCCCTTCTCTTTTTCTCTCACTCTCTCACCCTTTCCTGTCTCCCTCTGGGCTTTTTAATCAATGAAACCTCAGAATGCAAATTTGTGTCACATACAGAAAGCATACCTTACACTTTTCCCTAACACTAAATCCAACATTTTATTACATTTCTTTTTCTCAGTAAAAACAATAAACAGTTAGAGACCAACAGTGATGTAACATTCTTCTTCAGCCACCGAGACATAGCAGTTTGAACAAATTCAGGGTATTTTTTCAGGTGTTTTCCATCAGCCTTGTCGGTATAGACTTTGCTATGCGCTCTATGCACTATAAGCACACTTTCTTTGCAGGTTCTTGCGCTTCAAGTAGTCCAATATCACTTTCCAGTGCTGATGTCTCCCGCTTTCCATCCTTGTCTGAGGGAGAGAATGATTTATAGATCACCTTGGACTTTGATTGGTTGGGCTGGGGTTAAAGCTGAGAGCCAATAGGAAGGGAGCCTTCTGTTATCAAGGGAAGTGTTTGCAGCAGGTTTCAGTGGAGCTGCGACTCTCTTGTTCCTATTGAACGGGGATTAGAGGGGCGAGTGGACAGCAGGTCGGCTCTGGAGGGGGGACACTTAGTTCTCTGGGGCACCGGAATGCCCCCCTCCCCAGTTCTGATTGGCATTGGCACCTTCAGGGAATTTGGTCCAGTCTGCTGTAGTTTAGGTGGGAGACCAGGCACCACACCTGTCTCTTTTCCAGCATGACCAATGGAAGTGTCGTCCGCTTGCTTTCGCCTGCTTTCTCTGTCCCTCCTGCTACTCTCCCTCACTTTCTATGTCTATACGTCTGCTCTGTTGTCTTCTTTTTGAGATCAGTTTCCTTTTTGTCTGTTCGTTCTTTCTCTCCTCCCCTGTTCTTATTTTGCTTGGATCTGCCTCAGATCTCTTTGTCTCTCTGCCCCTAATTTTCTCCTCTTGTCCTCCTCTCCTTTCCTCCATCACTCCGGTTCCTCCACTCCGTTCTTCTTTCTTCTTGTTTTTTTTTTTGGTTCTTGTTTCTGTCTTGCTCCATCTACAAACTGTTCTCTCTCTCTCTTTTGCACCTTCTCGACCTCTCTCTCTTCTTTGCTTCCACCCCCCTCTTCTCTTTCTATTGATCTAGTCATAGTTTTCTCTGACTTCACAGTCCTGGGTTGCTTTAATCAATACAGATAATTGTCTGCTTTTTCCTTGTGCCAGCCCATCTCTGTTTTTTCTCAATGAATCCAGGCCTCCCCCCACACACCGCCTGTCTCTGGGATTCCCTCCATTAATGGCAGGAGATAACCTGCTTTTCTTACCCGTCTTTCCCTCTATCCCTTCCTCCATCTCTCTCTCTCTGTCTCATCGATCGCCGTGAGACATCGCCCCGCGTGCCGTCTGACGGATGTAAACACGACCGGCTCGAGGAGTTCAGAGTGTGTGTGTGTGTGTGTGTGTGTGTGTGTGTGTGTGTGTGCGTGTGTGTGTGTACGTATCTGTGTGTGTGCGTGTGCCAGTGTGTGTTTGTGTATATCTGTGTGGATGTCTGTGTTCATATCTGCATGCCTGTGTGTGTGCGTCTGTGTATGTGCATGTACAGGTATGTGTGGGTGAGTTGTGTATGTGTCCGAATGTGTATGTGTGTTTGGTAATAATTACTTTCCTTCTACTGCTACTGACAGTGTACAGTTTACAAGTGTTTTTTGAGGATAGATATGGGTTACTTTGAAATGAGAAGCACATTTTAAACACAGTTTAAATAGACCAACTTGCATCTTGGTTTTAACACTGGGACATACACATGTGTCTTCTGGATCCTTGTAATTATTTTTGTAGTCACTGAATCTGCCCTGAAGATTCATCTTCCCAGTATTTCCCTGTGGAATACATGACTGGCATCCCTGGCAGATTCTCCTTTCCAAAGTTGTCTCAGTGCCATGACTTGCTCGCTGCAAAGAGGAAAACTTGCTTTTTGCTGTAGTTCTTTAATAGTTGCCCCAATATAATGAATTGCTTTTTTGCCGTGAAATACAGCAAAGAAATGCCACTCTCCCTGGATGCCAAAACCCCCCTTATGGCGATGCAAATTTACAAAGCTTTTACAGTTTACAAGCTGAAAGTGATGGCCTTTTCTTTTATACTGAAAGTTATACTGGAAGGTTTCTTTGGTAATGACTATTGGCCCAGTTTTTGAAGACTTCAGGGGTTTGTCACAGACAGTAGAATATGACTGAATTTGTTTCATATATAAAACGTGCTTGAGTAAGTAGCACTTTTCATTAGCACAATTTTAGTTGAATTCTTGTCCCTCTGTTATTGATGTTTGTGTGAGTGCACATGTGCTGGTAACAGCTGCAGAAACTCAATGGACAAATGTCAATGGGTCTTGAAACTGTAGCTAAACTACACATTTCCGTACAGAGGAAAACGAAGGATCCAACCTGATTTCTGTCTTCAAGTAATGAGAGATTTCACACTGTTGTTGCAAGACTTTTTATCAATGGATTACCGCCAGCTTTGAGCTGCAAATGTGACAGACACATCATCGATACAAGACGGAACATCGGTAACATCACCTCTGAATGAATTCACCCGCACAAGCCCTAGTGCCCCCTGTTCTTCTGCAGTCAGGTATATGTGCTCATACGCTTGCCTCAAGCACACATGGCCCATACTCACATACAGGGAAAAATCATATTTTTTTGACAAGACGCTAAACGCATCATTGTCTGGCCTATAGTCTGAAGTTCAGACCTTGTCAGCAATGTTCAGCTCTGTGTGGATTCAGGAAAAGACAGAAGAACAGACTGGTACCGTAATGGTGGAAGTGTAGCGTAGTGATAAGGAGCAGGGCTTTTAACCGAAAGGTTGCTGGTTCTGGTTGCTGGTAGCTGATTCCCTGCTGGGGCACTGCCGCTGTACCCTTGAGAAAGGTACTTAACCCTCAGCTGCCTCCCTAAATATCCAGCTGTATAAATGGATAATATGTAAAAATTGTAATCTATGTTCTGTAAGTCACTCTGAATAAAAACTTTTGCAAAATGTCATTAATGTAGTGTAATGGCACCATCACACCGCTTCTCTTTCTGCACTCATCTCTGTATGAAGCAACGACTTCTTTCTGGTTTACAAATCATACTTCAGGCAGCAATTCATGCTTTTGAAAGCACAGGTGCCGTATGATCTCTATGATGTGTCCTAATTCATTCCTATCAGTACATTTATGATGTAGCAGCTGAGAGTGTAATTCATCGCTGTACTTCGTGAGGACACAGCATAATGCCTTCTGGCTTTTATCTCTTCAGAGTTAAAAGAAAACCCGCTAAACTCGCTAAACCACCCGCTGGTGATATTTTCATTTCGGAATGTTGTACCGTGGGTTGTAACAAAAACAGCAGTTTTTTTTTTTTTTCATTGTTCAGTCCGAAAGGACAACAGAACCTGGAGGTTGACGTGCTATGAATACATGGCTCAATGGGTTTTTTCCAAATGGGGGTTGAATATAAAGCTGCTTCATACTTTCTATTCATATTCTATGAATATGAAGCTACTTCAACTGTACTTAGTAGAGGAATGTAAAAGTAAAAAGTGGTTTTTAACACCGTTATGGAATGTTGTGTCGAGTTTGCTTATGCGGTAATATTATCACTCTGTAGTAACATGGTTTCAATTGGCCAGCCTATTTAAATGATTGTATTCATCACCACACAATTACTGCAGGATTGAAGTTATAAAATTGAATTTATTCATTTCTGTCTTGGTATGCGAAACCCGTGTGGCCTTCATATAAGTTTGTCTCGTCTCGCACCATAAACACAATATCTCAGCCATCTTAATTGCCCTAATGTGGCGGTATGGCAGTGGCAATATTAAGTGGGTGTCTGTATTTTGTTATGAAATACACCATGCACACGGAGAGTTTTGTCTGTGCCTGGCATGGTGGCACAGATAAAATGGAGGAGTATGTCCATCCATAAATCTTCAGGAGAACATATGCCGTATTATAGAGCAGAATGGAATACCGAAAATTGCTTTAATGCCCCCAAGTGATTCTTTATCAGAGTTTGTGACAACGTTTCAATCATGAAGTTCACAGTCAGGTTGCCATTGCTCACCCGTCTTCAGAGTCACGTCAGCATGAATATGTAAAGACAATTATTCAATATTGGAATTCAGGGTTTGTTCAATATTGGTCACTTGGCACGCAGTATTAGACTCATAGATTAATCCTGCCAGAGAGTTCTGGTAGGAGCGGATCTCTCTCAGATGTAAAAAGTATTGTGTAATTCTTATGCGAACTTCATGTAGCCTCTGTGCTGCACTTTCTAAACAGCAGAGTGTGAAGAAAACACTCATTTGCCAAAATCCTTGTTATGTTTGGCTAACTTACAAAATGCCTCAGCTGTATAGAACCAACTAACAACCAACTGATAAATACATATAATTTTTTTTTTAATGAAAGGAACGTATATG
>NC_050603.1:8150000-8207500 GCF_013368585.1 Megalops cyprinoides
GTTATTGGAAAGTTATAATGTGACCGAATCCCTTTTTACCCTCTACTTTATCCCTCCATTTTAACTATTTCTTTGCTTTATTCTGTCTGTGCCCTCCCTAATTCTCTGGCTTCCCTGCATTTTTCACATTCCTCCTATCTAATTTTCTCTCATTTACTTCCATTTTCATCCATCTCTCCCCATCTCTTCCTCCAGCGTTTCCCCCTCATCTTTGTCCTGACTCCTGTCCAGCCTCCTCCTCTCTCTACCTCTCCCCATCCCTCCCTCCCTCCCTCCAGAGCCCCCTGCCTCCCTCTCTCCCTTCCTCCTGCGACTTCCTCTCTGTCCTGCCTCTGCTCCCTGGGGAGGGCAGTAATAATGGCTGTGATGGAGTCAGAGAGGGAGGTGCGATTATTGTCTTGTCGGGAGTCAGAGGAATCGATCGGCCCAGAAATATGAGGCGTTAGAAAGAACCCCTGTGTCAGATACAATAACCAGCGCCTCCCTGGAGACACACACACACACATACACACACACTTACACATGCACACACACACACACACACACACATACACACAAACTTACACATGCACACACACACATACGCACACACACACACGCAGACTCTCTCACACGCATTCACATACACATAACACACATAAAACCTTTTCTATTATACATATTTGTTTATTAATAGTATTGAGGGTATGTAGTTTTTTTTACCCTTTTACCTGTTACTCATCACTCAAAAACATCAGTTGAACAATATGATATTGTTCCTTTTTCTGTGCCGTTTTGAAATTGTCCCTCGAGAATTACTTTTCCAAAAGCGTGATAACACAGGAAGTCTGTCTGAATGAAATGCTGAGTCTTAGTAACCAGATCATTAGAAATACTCAAATATACTGTGTTAAATATTCACTGATACACAGATAGACCAATACACACATACAGTATACACACACACACACACACACACACACTCACAAATACATACTTAGTCTCTCTCACACATGCAGACCATCCAGTGCTGTTGCCTGGCAACATGGCCAAGTGTCCTATCGGAGTGCAGAGCTGTGTCCGGTGATGTCACGGCTACTGCTGACCAGCACGGCTGCACTCCGCATGGGGAGAAAAGAGGAGCAGTCTGGGTAATGGAGAGAGGGCGAGACAGGGGGAAGAGAAGGGGAATGATGAACAATATGACAGACAGGGAGGTCAAAATATATGAAGTTTCATTTGCTGGGGCAGATTTTTCCTTATATGCAGCACAATATAAAATTATTAAGGCTACTGTAAAGTGCCACTGTTGGTCAGTGTTACTGGGCTAGCCAAAGGGGGGTTTCACAGATCACCGTGAATACAGTTCTTCCATCCTTCAGCCAGTTCTGTTGAATGTAGAATTCACAACAAATCCCTATCAAACCACTCTACACTGGTGTGAGTGGCAAAGCTAAGGAGTAGATTTGTGTCTGACGGAGGTCAGTATTTCCTACACTGAGGCACAGATGGACACACCCCCACTCCCTATGATAGCCTCTGTGCTCTCAAACTTACATCCATTCCTGACCCTCAGAAAACAACCCATCCATCTCCTCTCCCTACCACGGGCAGACCATGGTCAGACCATAGTCGGCTTGGTGAGGTGTAATTTTAAATTTGCTGCTCTGTCCGTGAAGCAAGGCTCTTTGTGAAAGTGCTGATTGTTCAATTATGTGTTTAGAAATCAGCGTAACAACAAAAAATACTGAGTCAAATGTAGCTTACACTGAGTTTTTTATGTGCTTCTGAACACTGTAATTTTAATAAGCAGGTCTTAAGGAGAATATTACATCTGTGTATGTATGTGTGTTTCAAATGTACAAGAAATGTGTAAGCGTATATGTATTCATGCCTGTGCATTTATGTGTGTGTGTGAAACCGTGAATGTGCATTTAGGCATATGTGCATGTAGGTGAGTGAGTGAGTTTGTGTGTATGCGCATGTGTTTCCACGTGTGTGTGTGTGTGTGTGTGTGTGTGTGTGTGTGTGTGTGTGTGTATGTGCATGTGTGTGTGTGTATGTGCGTGTGTGTGCTTGTGTACATAACCAAAGCCCCAATTGAGGGGACGAGTCTGTCACTACTGTGACACAGGAACATCTGGCCCTTGTCCCATGGAGGGGTGCCCTGGTCCGTCTCACCCTTTGGCCCCTCCCTCTCTGCTCCGACAGGCCTTTGATTGATCATCCCAGGCTCTTTGGCCCCGCCCCCTTCTGCAGGTCAGAGTGTCAGAGCAGACGTGGACACTGAAATCAGCCTGGTAGAAGTGCAGGCCTGCAAACACCGGCCACAGAGCTCACCAGTGTCCCACACCCTCCAACAGTGACAATGTAGATATATATCCAAGACCCAGATCTGCTCCCACAACAAGCATCATACCATGGTATTATACCCTATGGCCAGTGCTACCAAATATCCTGTACCTTCAGTACAGAGAGAGCAAAGCGTTGTGGGAGCAGAAGCCAAACAGGACCACGCGCCCCATCGCTCAGCGGAGCCCTGTCATTTCACCCCTGCCCCATGAACCCCGGGCAGGGGGGAGGGGCGGTCACTGGGGCGGCGTGGTGACCTCTGACCCGGCGACATACATCCACCCGCCCCCCTCCCAGACCCCTCGGCTGCCCCCCACACAAGCCACGCGCAGTCTGTCACCGTCCCCTGACAGGCGTGACCGGGGAGCAGAAGCGCCCCGCAGGCACCCCCCCCCCCCAACCCCCTCAGTCCTTGACAGTGACAGTGCCCCCCCTTCCCGGCCTGCCCCACACGTCTGTGGAGGGCTGGTCACTGTGATAGAAACATCATCTAATGAGAGCATTCCTCCCCATTAGCGCTGATAGGCCAGGCCTCTGGCAGACCTCGTCAGGAAGGACCGACCCTAAGCTTTGTTACATAGAGGCTTGGTGTGGTTCACTCTGCTTTACATTAAATCACTGGTATAAGAGACAACTGCTTATAGTGATCTAAAAGACTGGGACAGAATTGTCCCTATGCTAACACTGTTTCAATGTATAGCTTATGGGAATCAAGCAATCCACTTTTAAGAATAATTCTGGCCTGTCTTACACACTACTTGATCGAGTACAGTGGCACAAAATAATAGCATTTTACCATTTGAACACATTGAAGAACACATAAACACATATTTTATATGTACTCTGAGAATATATGATATACTCTGAGAAAAAAAAAAAGATTAATACAAGTGTCTGGATGCTGGGCAACAGCAGGAAAAATAAGAACGCTTTCTGCTGGTGAATGACATTACCTTCTTGGTGTTTGACAGAATTTAGTTAAGGACATTATGCAAGTGTTTAATATGCCATTTGCAGATTGCTTTGTCCTGATCTGTAGTCATGTACAGAGCACAGAAACAGACACTTCGCAGTTGCTGTCACAATGTCCAGGACTTCATCCTTCAACCTCAGGCGGCCTCTCTCCGAGTCTGGTGCAGGCTAAAGGCGAACACTGCCCTCATGTGGAAACGGTGCGCTATGGCACTTTCTGATTTACCAGGCGACCGACTGATAGCTGTGTGAATTACATAATCACCCTTACATATAAAACATAAAAACATATCAGTAGATTAGTTAAGCCAGAAAAAGCAGAAAGACTTGTATAACTAAAACTGTGTTACTATTCTTTCAAAATGTTTCATTCGGTTTGAGTTCAGTGCAACTGCTACAAGAAACAACTGTTACAAGATTGTAAACATTGACATTTTCCTGTTACTTTCCCTGGTTTGGTTGTTAGGCGCTTGTGTCCTCATTGACAAACTTGTGGCAGTACGTGTGAACCCCTTGAGAAATCCACCTCTGAGTTGAATTTACATGTCAGGAGTGAAAAAGAAGCATAGCCATGAAATTCAGGTGAATAGCAAGAGGAATGAGAGATACTAAGGGAGAAAAGAAGAAAGCCAGCAAGCTAAAATCAGAAAAACAGGACGAAAACGAGAAGATGTTTTTCACAGAGTCGTGATCAACAGTTTCCAGCCACCCCAGCACTTTCCAGTGGTGAAACCTGCTCTCTCTTTTTTCTCTCCTTTCTTCCTCCCTCTCTCGCTCTCTAATCTTCCATCCTCCCTCCTGCCCTCGGCCTCTCTCTCACCTCAGTCTCCCACTCTCTCTCTCCCTCTGACCCCCCTCTCCTCACCTCACACTTCCTGCCACTTTCTCTCTCTCTCTCTCTCTCTGCGTGGAGTATCTCCCTCTCGCTTGGTCCTCTCTCTTTCTCTTTCTTTTTCTTTCCACCCAACGCTCACTGACAGGATGTGAGGGGGAGGGGGAGGGGGGCGGGGGCAGGGGCAGGGCGGGGGTGGGGCCAGTGGTGGGAGGAGGGAGAAATTAGAAGGGTGGGTGGAGAAGGGGGGGAACTTTTCTACTGTCCTCATCTGTTCACTCCCTCATTTGCTGAGAGAGTGAGAGAGTGAACGAGAACGAGAGAGAGTGGCTTGGGGACAGACGGCGAAGTTAAGGACAGACAGACAAACAGACAGAGAGACAGATTAATAGACAGTTATGGTGCACCCAGATGTTTGGTTTCCAGGTAAGAACATCCTCTTCATCTGTTTGTCAGTGCGTTGCAGCGACCGGCGTCTCTTGCAGTGGGGCTGTGGGGCTAATTAGCGCTCTTGGCGTCTCACAAGCTGTGGTAATGAGTGGACATCAAAGTGGGGGCTGGTCAGTGGTTGATGGAATGAAATGTCAGGGCTCTCGAAATGAGACACAAACTGTGCATGTGTAAGTGTGTGTGTGTGTGTGTGTGTGTGTGTGTGTGTGTGTGCGTGTGTGTGCGCGTGTGTGTGTGTGTGTGTGTGTGTGTGTGTGTGTGTGTGTGTGTTTGTGCTGTAAATGGCACAGGGCCAAACCATACAGTGAATATGTATGCTCTGGTGTACTTTACAGAAGTGCTCTGCATTGCACTTTATTGTGCTGTGTAAGTACTTTCGTGCAGAAAAGTTAAAAATGTCATACAGAGATATAATACGAGATATAATGCATCAAATACCGTAAAACGCATTGTAATGCACATTTTCGCTAACATACTAGTATTTGGCGCACATCTGGATATGCGCTGGGAGAGGTTTCATATATTTCAGCGTGTTTCAGCTTACAGTGGCGTCTGTTTTGTTAAGGAGAGCTGTACTAGTGTGGCTGGTATGGGTAATGATGCGTCTCTCACACATGCACCCCCAGAGCTGGGTGCGTTTGCTCTCAGTTTTAACGCCGCTGTCTGTGCTTTGATATCACTGATATAACAGGTCTGGATGAGTCACTGTTAGAGCAGGGACGTGGCTGCGAGCGTGTGGCCCGAGCGGTAGGGTTTCTGTAGCAGGGGGCTCCTGCAGTCCCACCACACTCACACACCCAGTAACACCTAGGTCCTCTCTACACGCACGCACACACACACACACACACACACACACACCCAGTAACACCTAGGTCCTCTCGCCCTTCAGAGAGGCAGCTTAGGCTCCTGTCTGATCTCACACGGTCACAGGCCAGCTCTGAGGGGCCAGCTCACGCATGTTAGGGAGCCATGTGCTGAACGGAGCTGACCCCGCTCTACACACAGAGACACACACACGCTCTGACACAGGGGTCGTGATGATGGTTATGTGTTGGCTAAAAGGGCTTCATAAGGTTTGGTCCGTTTGTACTTTTATATTTTGAAACGGTGCATGCGCAGTTGTGTGTGTGTGTGTGTGTGTGTGGTGTGCGTGCGTGTATGTGTATGTGTATATGTGTGTGTGTGAGGGTGTATGTGTAGTTCTGCGTGTGAGGGTGTATGTACAGTTGTGTGCATGTGTGTATGTGTATGTGTTGCGGGTGTACATGTGTGCGTGTATTTGAGTATGCGCGGCTGTTGTACAGTGTATTAATAGCTATATTGACAGTAACTGTCTGGTTTAACACTGAGTAAAACGTGGTGGGGGGAAGTAGAGAGGGGAAGTGAGAGAGACTGAAAGAGAGAAACGCCATGATGCACTACCCAGCACTGCCTATGGCAAACAAACACTTCCACATACTCACACCAACCATAATACAGTGCCCAGTCAACCAAAACCAGTGTGTACTTATGTAATATTACACAGGGACTATAAGCAAACCAGTCACGATTGTCAAAACCTATATAATTCATATGTGCTTTGTCAGTTAGTCATTTTATGATTTTGTGCCTGATTTTAATGGTCGTAACACATTAATTACAGTTGATTAGTGAGAAATGGCTGTTTTGAAATAAAAAGAGCATTATGAATGTTAATTTCTTGCTTGCATCTCCCTGCACCTGTGTGAGTGGCAGGTGTTGGGTCATTTTGCTGGGATGTGGTTTCGTCTGAAATGTAGCTCAGTGGAGTTGTGGTCTTCATTCAATGGTCACTCAGAGGCTCTAGGAACTGTGTCCTAAAAACACCAGAGCACTTGACAGGCGGTACTTATAAGAAAAATGAGTATTAATTGATTAGAACACAAAAAAAATGCTGGCATATAAATGATATATAAATTGTGTTCTATAACGTATTACTGTAGCCTGCAATCAGAAGAAGACTGTCCCCACAAATTCCATCCATCGAACTCAATGATGTAATTTAAAAAGAATGTTGTAATGATCACAGACCAAAAGCAGAATGGTGTATCAGAAAGTGATGTATAGCTAGCCATTTAATTCACAATCAATTGCCTGTATCATGTGAAATGTAATAACAAACTTAAATAATCATAATCAAGTGTAATAATTATCAAACTAATCAAGTTGGAAAGAAAAAATCAACACCCCAAGAACTGATAACAGTTGCAGTCTGTCTATTGAGTTTGGGGCGAACTGTCTGATTTTTCATAAATCGGTGCAAGATATGAATTTATATTCTGTTAGCCTTTTCAAAACATCGGTATATTTCTGTGCTGTGTGCGGTGAGAAGTTTCTCTACGTGTGCATCCCGATATTAATATGAACTCTTGTTTTTAGACGCACATTAACGAGTTAACCGCCATTAATATCTGAGATACTGTGAGACCCATGCAGGCAGCATTTACTGAGCAAGAGCAAAGCCTCCAGCTTGGGCCTTCTCCTGCCCACAGACTCACTAGTGCCTCTTCCCTCAGTTCTAATTTTATGCAGAGCTCAGCTTTTGCAAATCTTTTCCCTTTGACTGCTGCCTGTATTCCGTCCAGAAAGTATTTACATTTAAATAATGTAATGCGTAATTGTGGTGGTAGGATATTAAGTGAAATTAGGATAAGGACATAAGCAGTGAGTGAGCGGACTTAGAGAAGGAGGAAGGAAGGAGATAGACTGGGGGTTGTCTGGGGGGTGGTTATTTTCTGCAGGTGGCGGTTATAATTAGTTTTTCGCTCTGGGTGTTTTTGGCGTTTGTACTTTTTAAGTACCATGAAGGAAGTTTGTGTATATACTGTATGTCAGCAAATGCATTTGTGTGTGTATCCATGGACACTGTTCTGTTCATACGTCATTCTTTTTTTTTTTTTTTTTTTAAGTTACCTGGTAATTGGTTAGCACGGGCACGTTGTGTAATTTACTGCAAATAGTACATTCCATCCACAACGGTGCAGATCTCCTGGGGTCATTGTAGTGTTCACTGTCAAAAATGGAGGCCATGCGAGGGCACACTAACACTTCCTTTATTCTCCCTCCTTGTCACTCCATGGCAAATCCAAATTAAAAAGAGGTTTTATCAAGAGGACGGGAAACAGAATTGTTTTTATTGTTTTACTATTACAGTTAACCCCCCCCCCCCCCATTCTTTACTGATGAAGAGATTATGACACTTAATGTATTCGTTATAAATGAGGTGGATGACTAGTTGCCTTCTGGCTGTGACTAAAATTAGTAGCTTCCTTTATTCAGTCACTCACCCACTGACTCACTCGCTGACTGAATGAGTGAGTGGCCATTCTTCAGTAACAACAGTACCTTGAATGGCCATGAACTTTCCCCAGAGTACAGGGACAATTATGTAGAAACAGTGAGGACGGTGACAGTGAAAGTGAAATAAAGTAGTACTAGAACTGCCTTGTACTACAATGAACTTGTGCCCTATCATCTCCTTTCCAAAAGAGGTTCGGCTTCCTCTTAATTTTTTTCCATTGTGTCTCCAAGATTTGGCTAAAGCCATTTGATTAGGCGCAGGCTGGTCTGCTTGTGTTGGATGCTCGCTGAGGTCTTAAGCAGTGGTTTTGCTTGTTTCTGATTAGGCACCATGGTGCGGTACCACAGTACCACAGCACACTGTATTTTAATAACCACCTGTGGTAGTTATGAAACGCAATGATTTGCTGTTAAGGTTTAAGTCTATATCGCAATAGATTCCATCATATAGGATGTGCTTGTCTCCGATTTGGGTGTTTGTGTTGGCATGGTCCTGTCCTGAAGCTGCTTGGTGTTAAAAGAATTCAATGCCATGTGCTTCAGGACCAATTGGCCGAGGGAACTCTTCTTTGAATGCAGTTGAATGGCATTTGTGGGTTTTTTTGTAATACTCATGTGGGTTGCTATGTATTGTTTCCCTGATTGATTATCTGTTCATTTATTTGATGAGTAATCTGTATATAATGTGATTCACATTCTGCATGCATTTTTGGAGGTTTTTCTTTGTTTTTGTAGGATGCGTCATATGCCGGTTTTCGGTTGGATGTTTGCTTCTATATGCTGGATGTTGAATCCCATGCTTAACAGTCATCTAGGTCAATTGGCTGAATCAAGGATTTGAATATTCTGAGCCTATATTAATCGGAATCGATCACTTTATGTCTTTGAGTGCCCCACATGTTTTTTTTTTTTCACCAAGTTATTTTTTTCCGGTCATTTTCTGCAATGTTAAGATTTACTGAAGAGGTCAATCCTAATGTGAAAGTGGTGCTATTTCTGTCACGTCTTGGCCTTTTAAAAACTTTTTTTTTTTATAGAAGCGTCTATGAGTCCTTTTGACTATCTTTTGAAGAACACCATGTCTCTCATTCTCTGGGCAGGGGGCAGTCCCCAGACATAAAAGGGGGGCTGAAACAGGAAGTGATGCAGAGCTGAACATGTGACGTAATAATGAGTCACGGGATGGAGGTGTCCGAGCCTCTAACCTGTCCCCCCTTTACCACAGACCACATACAGAACAGAGATGGGCGATTTGATTTACACGTGTTCACACCCCTGTCATTTAGTCATTCACATTATGCATTATAAATGCTTCATGGCCCAATTTTTACTTTCCGTCTTTCATCTGACAATTCATGTACGCACCTATATATGCACCTAGTTAAACCGCGCCAGGTAATTTACAAGGTGATGTAAAAGTCAATACAGTTGTAAACTCCAGTGATGTCTCGTCGTGGTCTCTCATCTTTTATCATCTTCCTTGCCACAATTATCAGTATCTAAATCTACGGTGACCATACGTCCTCTTTTTCTCAGACATGTCCTCTTTTTGGGATGCATGTTTTAGGAAAAGAGGACGTATGGGCACCTTAATTTAAGTATAAATAATAAAAAAGACAGCAAATAGGAAACAGAACAGTTACAGAACTTCGAAAGTTATTTAACAGTGTAAATATTTGTCCATAGCAGCTCACTGTTGTTTATGTAAGTGTATATTAAAATTTGTACTACTGTAAACTGAGGCAGTAACTACCTGTACCTTGGAAAAATGGTGAAAGGGGGCAAGTGAAAATTGACATAGCCTATGTTAATGGAGGGTTCTTTTTAACTCTCTGGTGATCTTTTGACTGTGACGTCATTATCCCCCTTATCATTTACAGTACATTATATTCTTTTGAATACGCCAAATAAACGTGATTGTGTCAGCGCACATGCAAGTGGGAGAATGAATGAGAAGTGTTTAATGTTTGTTAGTCACGGTATATCTCGGTGCCAGGGCGTGAAGTCAAGTTACATTGTAAATGGGGAAAACACTCTCCGGTGAGTCACAGGCGGTAAACAACCGAACAGTGCAGAAAGTGTGGTTTCGGGTATTTTATCTCCTGACGCGTCTCGTGACGGGGCGTTTGACAGGTAAATTGCGATATCTACAACATTCTTTTTTCTGAAATATGTAGGGGCTATAGGAAAGCAATAATTCTTTGTTTTTGTTACGAGCAAACCTATATGCAACAATGTCACAGTCCGTAATGTTTGACATAAAACGTAGGGTGAGCTTCAGCGCCGTCGTGCGCCTTGGAGATAAGGGCTGAAGCGAGCGGAAAAGTTCTTGAAATGACTCATAGAGAATGCGGCGCGACGGCAGCGCACCGCGGCCGCCTCATTACTTTCACCGCCTATGGCAAATAATTAATGCCTTACCGACAACGTAAAAGTTGTCAAATACTGTTTTTATATAGAGTAAAAGAAAATGTTTGCAAAAAATATTATCTTAATGAAACGAAAATTAGAAAGAAAGACAAATGCAAGGTTAGTATATTTTAACCGTAGAAAATTACTTTACACTCGCCCGATGTCATAGATACATAAATATATAGACACAAATAGATACAGACACAGACAGACAGACACACACACACACACAAACAAGCGAAATCTTTTTTTTTTTTTTGTACTCACAGTATAATGAGAAGCCAGTGTTAAATGGTTTGGTTTCATTACAGACATAGCGAAATTATGAAAAGCTTGAATGTTTTAAAATATGTAGTCAGTAGTTGTATTACATCAATATCATTACAGTTTCGAGTAATTAATTTATTTCAGAAATTCTAAAATAATACTGCATCCGTGGATGCACCGCCATATAATGTGCTAACATTTCTCATTATGTTTTCAGATAGAAGCTCGTTTTAAAACTGATGTTTTATAACTTTTTTTTCATAAAATAAAAATACATTACAAATAACGCATTCCATGACTACTACATGTCATTTTAATACGAGCGTATTTGCGTTTATTTTGTATGCATTACTGTCATTGCTAATGTTGGCAATCATAATAAAACAGCAGCTTTCATGAAGACGAAGTATGATGAAATCTATAAACTGACTGTTGCGTATATGCGTTTAATTGAACGCCTTTCCTCCAAATATATAAAAAAATGATTTTAGTTTTTTTTTATTTTGTAGTAACTCGGTGTGATTTTTTGAGAGCTTCATTTGGCTTGTTCTTCTATAGCTCATTTCATCATGGCGCAAGAAAGTGATTAGTTATCCTTCGTGCTGTCTTGAGAAAACATATTTAATGTGAACCGTAAAACTGAAAATGAATGTTCAGTCAGATCTTTAAATAATTCATCTGAAATATTTTTATGATCTTGCTGAGCACTGAAGTCAAAAGGCTATGTCAACCATTGCTGTATCGTTAAGGAATTATTTGCTTATACATTTTGGATTTTTTTTTTCCGTTTGATGTTTTCTTTTAACTGATTGTAAATGTAAAGTCAGCTGGAGAGTGACATACTGTATAAAAACTCTCTGAACACCAAGGAAACTACGCTCATAACATGCATAATAAAAAAGGTCATATTTCAAGGCATGGCAGCCCATTGAGTTGATCTATTTTTGTTAAGAGGTGATAAAAAAAGAACTCATGGGTTGAAGAGGGTTACATGCATTGATTTCTCTATTTTATGGGAAGACATATTTTCTTTTTGTATTTCTTCTCCTGTACTTTTTTTTATCAATGTATACATCAGATTACGTTATGTTACGTTATGTTCTAAGGTATGTAGAGACAGTACATTAGCACTGTACTGTGTGTTTTTAAAAAAAGCCTTTTATTGTGGATAAAACAGCTTGAGAAGAAAGTTTGTTTTCTCTCTGTCTTTTTGTCTCAGCCGCTGTCCTCCTCTCCTCTCCCCTCGTTCTGCTTGGTGTTGTGTTGTGGAAATGTCACAGGAGGAATGGTGTTTTGATCGATCTTTTTCTCTTTGCTCTTGCAGATATCAGGATGTCAAAGCCAGTGGAGGCAGAGAAACCTGGGGTTGACTTTCCAGTGGAGAGCACAGGTACTGTTTTTCTGTGTGTTTGTAGCGTGTGTGTGTGTGTGTGTGTGTGTGCATGTTTGTGTGTGTCTGTGTGTCTGTGTGTATGTGTATGCATGTCTGTTTGAGTGCCCCCTGTGTATGCATGACTGTGTGTGCATGCATGTGCGTGTACGTGTGTGTGTGTGTGTGTTCCTATGACTGTACCTGCGCATGTGAGCGAGTGCCCCTGTTCATGCACGTGTGTGTGGTCTGTTTCCTACATGCTGCCTCATGACTTCGTGTTCAGTCTTAACCTCTCATAATTTCCTAGCGTCTGAGAAAGAGAGAGCAAGAGATCTGTTCAGCTAATGTGTGTGTCACACGTTCACCACAGATTGTTATCACTGCTGACACTGTCACACACCTCATTCATTTTAGCTCAGGTCTGTCAGCATTTCTCAAATGTTTTGTGTCTCAAATGTTTTAGAAAATGCGTGCATGCTATGGTAGTGCGAGACGTATGTATAAGTAAGTCTAGATGGTTGTGGGTTCTGACAACGTCTCTGTGTTCCAAGTTGTTTTTCATGTTAATTAAGGCTAGCCTTGCCACTCACGGATGAAATGCTGGGTCTGTAGCACCCCCTGGAGGAGGAGTAGTGGGTAGTTTTTTTAGTGGAATAGTGGGAGACAAACTGGTGTGTATTTTTGATGCAAGAAAGAAAATGTAAATGGAGATAAAGCTAATGCAGTTTCCCTTGACTCTTCCCTCTCTCTCACATGCAGACTCAGAGAGGAATGGCCCTGACTTTAACCACCAGGTCAGTACTTTGTAAAATTATGAATAACATATATCTTATTAAAGCGTTCCATGCTTCATGCTTCAAGTGAGTTTGTGTGATATTTTTGGCCACTGATGGTGATGCCCTTCCATAAATGTGAATAAATTTGCGGCCTCACTGTTACTACAGGGACAACATCACTAATGTACAGTACCTGTCAAAAATTTGACGCACCCGATTAAGATAATGGAAACATGCGTTCAAAGACAATTTGATCTAAAGACTTATGCTGAAATGCTTGTGATGTGTTTCTTAGACAAATATAAATAGTGAATTTGATGCCTATATATGAATTTCTTTCAAAAAAATGTTCATCAAAAATATTTTTGGCTACTTTGAAGAATCTAAAGTAGAAGATAGTTTGGATTTGTTTAACGCTTTATTGGTCACTGCATAATTCCATTTGTTTTATTTAATGGTTTTGATGTCTTTACTATTGTTCTAAAATGTGGAAAGTAGTAAAAATGAAGAAAAACCTACTATGAGTGGGTGCATCCAAACCTTTGACTGGTACTGTATATCCTGCGTAATTCCATCTTGTGTGTTGCATTGATTGAAGCTGTACTGAATGCCAGTGTTGGTGTGTCTATTATGGCACAACTGAAACAAGATCAGCATAGCCAGTCCTAATCCCAACCTCAGACATGGGAAAAAAATGGAGGTCCAAGGTCAGTTGCTGGAGAAAGAATCTTCATACTGTACATTTATTATGAACCCAATGCCATGGATGCAGACTTTGGATTCAGGCCTATAACACTGTCAGGTCATCATCATAGACTTGCTTCACTGGTTCCCACCCACGTTCTGCAGCTACTCCTTGAGTTTCTCACAGTGTCAAGCCTACAGTGTAACAGAAGAAGAATGCATGACGTGGCGTGTGGGTGCCCTCAGCCTGTCGGTGGCTTCCTCTGATTGGCTGATGCTGTTTTCTCTACAGGCTCAGCCAATGAAAATATCCCCCTTCTCCCTCGCTTCTTCTCTGGGTAACACCAAGGTGAGTGTGTGTGTTTGTGTGTGTGTGTGTGTGTATGTACGCGGTGTGCTGTATTGTTGGCAACAGCATGGAAGACTAATTTGCTTAGACAAGAGTAATATGCAAATTGTGATGCTTGCACAGTCACCAGTGTTGACATGCCCAGTTCTGAGAAAGAAAGAAGCAAGGAGCCATAAGTCTAGACAGCACAGTCACAGAGAGGGGAATGCACACCCCCGTACTAGTTTCACGTGCCTGAATGATTCACAGAGGTGGACAGGGAGAAGCATTTATGCAATGAGGAACAGGGCTGACCGACAGAGAGACTCGCCGATGCCGCCCCACTGCACACACAGTTACAAGGACCAGAGGGCAGCAGTGCCATTCTGTAACATCCCAGAGTCTCTCGCCACACTGAGCGGATCTCACCATGGCAACGATGGCTCCCAGTTAGCAAGGGTAGTGATTGCTGATCAGTAGAGTACCCTATAGATGTTCTTATGAAAATGTGATGAGGACAGTTGTGATGGAATATGTGATGGAAGTCGTTCTGGATGAGAGCGTCTGCCACATGCATGTAATGTAATGTCATGTAATGTAATGTCATGTAATGTAATTGTAATGTCATGTAATTAAGGGCACTGAAGAGTCCCAGTGTCTGCCTTAATTGGTACAGCGTGACACAACAGGTGCATGTCCCACTTCACTTTCTCCCAGTTCTGTGTCACTGATGCAGCCCTTTGTCCTCTCTCTCTCTCTTCTGCTCAGGGCAAAATGGAGGAGTGCGGTGAGATGTCACCTGGCCCCGCCCACACCCCCGCCCCCTCGCAGAGCACCCTCCCCCACACGCAGCTCATGGTGGCCGGGAGTCAGCTGGCTGGGGTAAGGCCGCCTCTGATCTCTCCAGCAACTCATTCCGCGCTCACCCAGGTCTCACTGCCCTCCTTCAACGTGCCCAGGCTCGGCGCCAGGAGAAAATACCGAGGGGTGCGGTTGCAATCCAAGGGGGTGCACAAAAAGTCATAAACACTATGTAGACATCGGGACATAAGGAGACAGCTGGGGGTGCGCTGAGGTCCATCTGGGGGTGAAGTGCACCTCTAAGCACCCCCATAGCCTAATTATGCCCCCTCGTTTCGCCCTCAAACTCCCTGGGTTTCGGTCCCGCAGTGCTCTCTTTCTCTCCGTCCCACAGTCCTCTGCTTGTGCTGCACATTCCTTCGTCCCACGTTCCCTCCCTCGCCAGGTGTGTACACAGCAGACGCTGCAGAGAGGCGTGAACACCGAGAGTGATATCTACACATGCCAGGGGAGGGAGTGTTGTCAGCCTGGTCTGACACTGCTGCTCATTTAACTTTAATGGATACATTTCTGTTCTCCTGTGCTGGAAGTCACTCTGGATAAGAATGTCTGATAAATGCATGTAATGTAATGTAATGCAGTGAGTGCATTCAGCGCAATTGTTCTTTAGGACGTAAGGAAAGCCTCCGTGTTCCTTGATGCCCTGATCGCGTCTGGATGTGTAGTATCATTACATTACATTACAGCTGCTTAGCAGACACTCTTATCCAGAGCAGCTTATAAATCTTACAATATTTACATTGGCGTTCATTCATACAGACAGATTTTTACTGGTGCTGGTTTGATTTCCAGATCGGTCAGCGCTGTTGTAATTTTCTCAAAGGTACAGCAGCAGGGCCCCATGTGGGAATCAAACCAGCAACTTTCTGGTTTACCCAGTACACCACACTGCCAGTGATCAGTATCGGTTCAGAGCAGGTTGAGAGGTGTGTTAAATAGACACATTACATTACAGTCATTTAAGCAGACGCTCTTATCCAGAGCAACTAACAATTTTAATTGGTTACAGTTTCGTCCATTTATACAGCTGGGTATTTTCTGAGGCAATTGTGGGTGAATTACCTTGCCCAAGGGTACAGCAGCAGTGCCCCAGCTGGGAATTGAACTGGCAGCCTTTCGGTTAGGAGGCACCGCTGCGTTTCTGTCTCTTGCTTGCTCTGTTTCACTTCTTACCTGCTGGCTGACAGTGTGCTCTGTTTCCCCCTCCGCTCTGCAATCCCACCACCCCCATCCTCCCTTCCTCTTTCTCCCATCCCCCCCCGCCCGCCCTCCCTCTCTCCTTCTCTCCTTCTTTTTCCCTCCCCTCTTCTCTCCCTCCCTCCCCTCCACCCCTCTTCCCTCTGGTCTTCCTCTTTCTCCCTCCCTCCCTCCTCCCGTCTTCCTCTTCTCCCTTCTCTCCCTCTGGTCTTCCCCTCCTCTCCTCTCCCTCCCTCCCTCCCCCCCCCCCCCCCCCCCCCGTCTTCCCCTCCTCCCCTCTCTCCCTCTGGTCTGCCCCCCCAGCTGACCGCCCTCCTGCCCGCGCAGCAGCAGCTCCTGCTGCAGCAGGCCCAGGCTCAGCTCCTGGCTGCAGCCGTGCAGCAGTCCAGCGCAGCTCACGCAGCCCAAGCAGCTCAGGCAGCCGCAGCAGCCAATCAGCAGCAGCCATCTGCGCAGTCTCAGTCGCAGCCGCACGCCACGCAGGAGCAAACGGGCACCCCGCCCCCGCCCCAGCCCCCGCCCCAGCTCACCCTCTCACAGGCCATTCAGCTCACAGCGCAGGTATGACCGGCGAATCGCATTCTTCAGCTCCTCCCACCCAGTTGTCCACTTTATCTGGATTGGTCTCTGTCAGCATTAGAGGTGTGCATAAATCTCCCCCCAAAATGATTTCTGTGATATATGTTCAGTTGTTTTTTTTAACACATGATCAGGAACATTACTTAACCTTTTTCTTTCTCTCCTTTCCAACCCTCTCTGTCTCTCTATCTTCCTCTGTCTCTCTCTATCTCTCTGTCTTTTTCTCTCTTTGTCCCTCCCTCTCAGTGTACATAACTTGTGCATACAAGGTGTCAATGTGTGACAAAGGTTATGTTTTTTGTTGTTGTGATACACATACAAGTGGCTATGTACTGTAGAATTATGGTGAGTTTTGTTACCTGCTTTTATAGTAAATTTTTGGTTTTGGTTTTGTTTTCTGCATTCGTCTTTTATTTTTGGCATGACAGCTGTTAAACGAAGAGCTTATAAAAGCTTCTCTCTCTCTCTCTCTCTCACAGGACATCCAACAGCTGTTGCAGCTGCAGCAGTTGGTCCTGGTGCCTGGACACCCCCTGCAGTCGCCTGCGCAGTTCCTCCTGCCCCAGGCACAGCAAGGGCATCACGGTGGGCCCCCACACCCTGGCACTGCCTCACCTGCACCCTGATACACCTGCACCCTGCTCCTCCCACTGTCACCCTGTTAGTCATTTACATGGCAGACATTAGAGAGTTAGACAGTAATGCTTGAGTACATTTTAAAACAGTACAACCGACAGGGCTGTGGTTTTTTTTCACTTTGAAAGGGGATTAATGAAGTGGAGTATATTAGCTATGGTAAGAGTAGCTCTGTCAGAAATGCCAAAATTATTTAACGGATGATTTCACATAAATGTTAAGATTTTTCACTCAGAGAGATATAAATGTAGTGAAGTTGTAAGGAAATCAGAGAGGGTTCAGGACCTGGCTTGACGCAGTTCTAGATGCAATATACACTGTTGGCAGAATGATGAGTCTAGCTGTCCTGTTCTTGCTGGTAAACGAACCCAGGTCAGAGGTGTGGGAGAACACCACTTGTGATGACAGACAGAGTTATCAAGGAGCTCAAGCATCAGGACTGATGCTGAAATACTGTCATACAAGATCAGTAAGCAGCTAGCAGCACCGATGAGAGTGAGGTGCATCAAAACGCTTTGGAGAAAATAGCTGTAAATTTTTTGTAATTATTTGTGCCTTTTTTTGTCCAGGCCTGCTATCAACACCAAATTTAATACCGCTACCTCAGCAAAACCAAGGGGGCCTGCTATCCACTCCCCCCAGACTGGGGCTCCAAGCACAGGTAAGATCTGAAGGAAAGCTCCAGGCTTCTGGCCCACAAACTCTTCTGTAGATTACCGAGACACCTTCAGAGAAAGAATAGTGAACGAGTGTGGGCACACACTCGGTGCGATGTTATTGTGTTTTTATCGTGTCTCGTAACCACAGAGAGACAAGGGTGTTGATAGCGGCGCCACGTTCGCGAGCTCCGTGACCTCTCACCCGGAGGAGCCCAGCGACCTGGAGGAGCTGGAGCAGTTCGCACGCACCTTCAAGCAGAGAAGGATAAAGCTGGGCTTCACACAGGTATCCCTCACTCATCCCCTGCGCACGACATACACACCGTAACATACAACCTGCACATAACATACAGCATGTGTACAACTCCCCAGCCTCTAGCAACATTTTTACATGTCACTTCATGCACATACACTTCATAAAATGGTGTAAATACTGCATACACATACTACAATGTACGCCTCAGAAAGACTTTGTATGAAAGTAACATTTTGCTTTATTATTAAGTGATATTTTACATTACATTACATTATATTACATTACATTATGTTACGTTCGTTTAGCAGAAGCTCTTATCCAGAACAATGTCCAGCACAAAAGAACAGGAGTGTATCCATTCAAGCTGAATGAGCAGCAGTGTCAGACCAGGCTAACGGACTGCATTTTGTAATGCATGCAGCTGTTTTCAAAAAAATAAGATATGGCTCTTATAGTTTTGATTATTGTACTGTTTTAACCCTGGTATTCCCTGGTAAGCCTGGTATTCCATTTTCATGTGGGGTACTGCCAGAGTAAATGTAGTGTTAATAGATGCCGGGTCTCCTCTCTCTGTGCCAGGGGGACGTGGGAATGGCCATGGGAAAGCTGTACGGTAACGACTTCAGCCAGACCACCATCTCACGCTTCGAGGCTCTGAACCTCAGCTTCAAGAACATGTGCAAGCTGAAGCCCCTGCTGGAGAAGTGGCTGACTGACGCAGGTGAGGCCGGCTTGGGGGAGGTGCGGGGGGGGGGGGGGGGGGGGGTAGCAGCACAGGCAAGGGGTCAAAGGTGAAGGCGTTGGCTGCGTTTTTCAGCGTTTGTGCATGTATGTGTGGTGTTTGTGTGCGTATATGTGTACAAGTGTGTGTGCGTGTGTGTGCAGTGTTGGTGTGTGTGTGTGTGTGTGTGTGCGTATGATGTACATGTGTAGTGTGTGTGTGTGTCCGTGTGCAGTGTCTATAGTGTGTGTGTATGGTGTATATATGTAGCGTGCATGTGTCTGTGTGTGTAATGCTCCGTCTCCCTCTTCAGAGACCATGGCCATGGACTGCAACCTCCCCAGCCCCAGCTCGCTGTCCTCTCCCTCGCTGAGCTTCGAGGGGCTGCCCTCCCGCCGCAGGAAGAAACGCACCAGCATCGAGACCAACGTCCGCGTGGCCTTAGAGCGCAACTTCATCACGGTGAGGGGGGACCCCCCGAACAAGCCTGCCAATTCACAAAACAACAGGCCTGCCCATTCACAAAACAACAGGCCTGCCCATTCACAAAACAACAGGCCTGCCCATTCACAGCACAAACCTCTGTCAAACAGTAATACATCTATTGGTGATCTATCTCGTGTATGGTAGTATACTTGGCTTCGCTCGTCTAGTCAGGTTGCACAAGTTAACTTGTGGTAGGGCTTGAATAGCGTTATGCTCACACTCACTGGTCTGGGAGTGTTTTTAGCCTGGTCTGACACTGTTGCTCGTTCAGCTTGAGTGGATACACTTCTGTTCTTTTGCACTGGAAGTTGCTCTGGATAAGAGCATCTGCTAAATGAATGTAATGTAATGTAATGACTTGTGAAATCAAAAACTTGGCAAAATATATGATATATATAATTTGCATTAGGAAAAAAAATCAGTGATTACAGCTTTCATATATGAAGCATATATCACCGAATATAACTTTAAAGTGTATGTAACAATATATTCTACTATATAAAGCCACAAAAACCACATATATTACAGAGGGAACGCCCCAGACACTAAAAACACACATTATGTTCACATTATAAGTAGTGATTCATTGCCCTAAACCAGAAGCAATTCATTTTAAATGACAGCCCTGCCACTTGACCCAAAGTGTCGTCTTTGAAGCAAGACCTTGCATCAGTAGAAGGTGGAGCTTGCTTCTATTTGCAGTGGTCTTACTAGTGCCAGGAACACAAAAAATCCATCCCAGCATCCAACAGTCAGGCATTTGTGGGCTTCCATTGGTGGTATTCGAACATAACGACACATATATGCAGGGTGGAGCAAAGGGGAACATATAAAGTGGAAATATTTAGGGTGCTTTCACATATACTCACAGCAGTCAAATGTCCTCTGACAGCACTCGGAGTATGAATAACATGACTAATGTGAAACCTGTAAGAATCAGAGGTTTCACATGCAAAATAATGAGAAATATCGGAATGTGGAAGAGTCACGAGTTTTGACCAAGTGCTAATGATGATGATGATAATGATGATACAACTGTGACTTAAGTGTAGTCATCATGGCAGGAAATATCTATTTAAAGAATCCAAAGAAACTCTGTATTTGGGTTTCCACGTGAAAGCTGTCTGCCGCAGTAGTGTGAAGTGATGATGTTGCCGTTTCAATTCCCTGCTGGGGCAATAGTGCTGTACCCTTGGGCAAGGTAATTAATCCACAATTGCCTCAGTAAATATACAGCTGTATAAATGTAAAACATGTAACATGTAATGTTGTCCCAACAGAACCAGAAGCCTACCTCCGAGGAGATCCTGCAGATGGCGGAGCGGCTGAATATGGAGAAGGAGGTGATCCGGGTCTGGTTCTGCAACCGGCGCCAGAAAGAGAAACGCATCAACCCCTCCAGCGCCACCACCCCCCCCTTGCCCAGCCAGCCCCCCCCTGTGACGCACAAACCCCCCTGCTACAGCCCGCACATGGTATGGCCCGCGCTTACCCGCCCTTGCCCCTGCCTCTGCACACCCCCATCCATTGCCTGAACATGGTCTCTTCCGCCTGCTCCCTTTTGACCGAACCTTACCTAACCCCCTCCTCCGCTCCATGCTGAAACCTGCACATGGTGTCACCTACCCTGCACTGCTCTACCCCCATAACTACACCCCCCCCAACCACCCCCCCACCACCACCACCAGCACCCCCACACCCCCAACGACTCCTCCACCCTCAGTCTCCCACTGGCGCCCACAGATTTCCTCACTGAAGCAGTGGCACACACACCCACGGTCCTCCATGTTGCTGACGCTCACGGGATGCACGCTTTCGCCCGCCGCCTCTGCGTTTCCCTCCCTTTTCCGCTCTCCTCCCGTCCCTCTTTCACTCTCGCTGTCTCTCTCTCTCTCTCTCTTTGCCTCCTCCAGATGTCCAGTCAGGGACTGTCCCCAGCTGTCACCAGCCTCAGCACGACAGGTGGGTGGAGCTCTCTGATCCTGTCGATCCCTCCGTGCGTTCGTAAAAGTGTCTGTTTGCCTGCCTGTCTTGACAGAGCCAGTTGTGGTGAGCTAGCTGGGGGGTAAGAACGCTGCCGGGGTTGTGGTTTCGAGGGTGGCGACAGACCTGTGATTCAGGCATTTCCTGCTCGTTCTCAGTGCTGTCAGAGTGTTGACAAGATTCCTGATGTGTAGAAATTTCCTTCGTGCACCTTGTAAGGGGTTTTGAGAGCTAGGGAGTGTGTTGCAGTTGTGCAGACTTTAATAACTACTGTGATGCGTGATCCCACTCTAATGTAGAATTGCCTGTCAATAGGTTTTCACTCACAGAAAGGCGTTGGAATTTATGTTCAAAAGAATGGACTTCCAGCCCTTTCAGGGCTCAAGTGTAGGTTAGGAAAAAGAGGACAGACATTTCTTCTCACTTTCAGTGAGACAGCGCACTTGAAGTTTACATTTACATTTACATTTATGTATTTAGCAGACGCTTTTATCCAAAGCGACTTACAAAAGTGCATACAGCAAGTATAGCGACAGTACGGGGACAGGATGTGTACAGTTCCACAATGAGACAGTTCTCAGCTGAGAGCATGGTTACATGACCAGCAGCATTGTGGCTGTTTGTGTAACTATTCCCTCTTTCTCTCTCTCTTAGTGACCACGACTTCGTCAGCAAATTGTCCCCTGACACCGAGCAGCCCAGCGGTCCTCGGCTCCGCCCCTTCTCCGGTGACCCCACCCCCTTGCAGCACAGCCAGTCCCGCCCCGCCCAGCCACAGTGCCCTGAATCTCAACCCAAGGTAAGGCTTCACTCAATGCTGTCTGTGTGCTGAACACCTGCTGAGCACACCAGCGTGTTGCCTTAACACTGCCACTCATTCGATTATCCACAGCAGGGGCATTCTGCTCCTGCTCTGGGGACTTCAGGGCTTTCCTGCTCTTTTCAATTTGATAGATCTTACAGCATGATTTCCTTGGGTGTAATTCATATCATTTATGTAGAGCTTTGTAAAATATATCAAAAATCCAGTAGGTTAACATCAAGTGAGTCCAGAGCAAACAATGACAGATCGTCTTTTTGTCATTTATGATAAATGCTTTTAAAAAAACATCCAGAATAACTCCTCCTCCTTGGTGCAACCTATGCAAATACAAAGTTCATATTGTGACATGATTTATCACGAGATCATCCACGCTCAATCCCTGGCCCACATGAGACCAGGAGATTGGGTTTAATGCATTCAAGTTGTTAATGACCTTTTGCATCAGAGCAATTTACCCCAGTTCCTTAGAGTTATTCGCAGTTCATAAATGCCACTGAGTTTGAAGACAAGATCAGGTAGAATTCCCTCGAAGCAAACATGCAAACACAATCACATATCATCACAGGATTCACATATAATCACAGGCGTTGTGAATTTCCCTCACTTATATGAATGTATTGTGGAGGTATTCACCCTTTCCCAACAAAATTTACACCCCAACATACAGGTGGAAGGGTCTATGTCTCCTTCTCCACCTCCAAAACATGTATGATCTGTGCATTTGAAGGGTGGGAATTCTGTTTTTGGTAGGAGAGCTTCCTTAGCCTCTGATTGGCTAGCCATAGGTCCTTCTTCTCATTGGAGCTCATAAAGAGGAGCTCTGTTCTGTTTTTCTCCCCTCTGCTTTCTGAAACTTGGTGGCCAGCATCTGTTTGCGTGGGGTGAAGTGAAGTGGCCAGTGGAATTTTCCCATTTTCCCATGAGCCCCTGTGGCAAGCTGAGCTGCAAGGTTCCCATCCCCGTGAAATGAAACGCTTCCAAAGTCTCATATTTACACGGGTTTCCACAGAATGCCGTCTGTGTTGCTGTTTTCTAGTGGCCCACGGTGCTTCGGGGCTGGGCTGGAATGGAAGTCTACACTGCCATCACTGCTGATATAATAAAATCAGCAGCTGTCAGATTTTCAATACAAAATGGGAGCAGAGACAGTGTTGCTTCTGGCAGTGACACTATAAAAGAAAGCACCGAGCCCTTTGAAGATGCCCCTGTGCTGCCGTCCACGTGTGCACCGCCCAAGAGGCAGTGTGATGATGATGGTGACACAGGCGGAAAGTGGCGACAGCATAATGGCACTTTGGCACCGACGCTCCCCTTCACCCTGGGAAACACAGTCCCCCCCCCCCACCCCCCCTTGTTCAGCGCTGCTGTTTCCTGCAGCAGTCACAGCTAACCCTGCCTGTGGTTTTCTCTTTCACAGCTTGTGGCGTCCTGGTAAAAAGAACGGTGATGTGTCTAACTACATCACTGATCTGGCTGCAAACCTGAGGTAAATGGGGCTGTTCTCACACATATGCACACATACACACACATGCGCGCACACGCACACACACACACACACACACACACACACACACACACACACATGCAGTCAAAAACACACTCACTCACACATATATGCACACACAAACACAGTGAAACATTCAATCTAATTTAGGCCCACATTTATTGACACCACAAGACAGCTTTACTTACACACACACACACACACACACATACACACACACACACACACACACACACACACACTTCTTTAGGGAGGAAAAATGTGTCAGACCATGCAAATTCAAGAGTAAATGTATTGTACTTATGGTTTACATATACTGTAAATAAAAAAGATCAAAATACCTGAACATAGCAAAACCCTACCTCTTTTAGACTCTTATAGTTCCTTTTATACCTGCTTCAGAACACAGTCAACACTAGCCAAACCCTGTGAAAACTGTGACATATCAACACCCTATGTGGTGCTTTCTTTGATTTTCTTTGAGGTGGATAGGCGTTATTCTCAACCTATTCTCAACCTTTGAGCAAACATCTGCTGTCACCAGTTGGAGGTCTTCCCTCTCCCCTAAAATAGATTTTTATCATTCGCATATGCTTATACGCAGACATATTCACACATATTCCTACAGTGTGTCAGCTGAGCAGGGAATACAGCACAAGCAGTGCCGGTGCACAGAAAAGGAAGAAGCACGAAGACGCGCTATCCGCTGATACCGCACACACAGTAGCGGCCCAGTCCTGTAATGTGAAAGATCAGTTTGTTTCAAATCCAAATGCAGCTCACCACACTGGCACGTAATATCTGATAGCATTACTGTCCAGAAGCTGGGAAACGTCTTAGTTGTTTCTAACTTCAAGCAGGAAGCAGAAGGACAAAGACCACCTTAGGGGATATTCAATGTACTCGGTGTACATTGTGAAAGAGTAAATGTACTCATCTGTCTGTAGTAGGTGATGATCTTGCTATTTTCCATCACATTAAATATCTGCAGTATTACATTAACTTTGTTAAACACAAGCTTGTCATGTCACTGTAGGCAATTCTATTGAGCACCTTACAAACACATAAAAATCAATGTTCTCTGTAAAGACATTATCCTTACAGTGATTGCTAAGAATGCTGAAAAAGCCATAGATCTATTTTAGAGGCCATCAGATTCAAACTTCAGAAATACAATAAATTGATTTTAATACTGTATGAGTGAACAAAACGTGAATCTTATGAAAGAGACACATATTCAATGCCCAGTAGTCAACATTGTGTGAAATGTTTCATGTAAGTTAAAAAAAAAAAACTATCAATAAGAACAGGCCAGATTAACACAGTGGTAAAAAAAAAGTTGTTAATACAGCTCGACGTCACCCAGCCTGCTTATCGTTACCTGAGAGGAGGTTGAGCTGTTGACTTACAGGAAGTTTATGGTTGGATTAAGGAGCCACTGGACCCTTTACCATTCGAAGTGAACTGTATAATTTATATTTATTGCACTTGTGCTAGAAAGTAGTGCAGGTAATTGTATAGGAGCTTTTTTGATGAGGCAGCAAGTCCCCAATTTTGTCACAGAAAACAAAAATGTATTCAGAACTTCAGAAATTCTAAAGATGTTGACCAGAAAGTGAGACCAATTTTTGGCAGTCCTCCACCAATCAAAGCAAAAGGAAAGGGTTAGTCAAATGTCTACCTGAAAATCTAAGAGCTGAATTTAGCGGAGACCAAGTGGAACACCTCATTCACAAATGTGTGACTGAACAAGTCGAGTAAGGTTATTATTTTTCATAATAATGCAGTGGACATAGCCATCATACAAGCTTTACTGTGACAGAAAATGTCACACAGATTTCACTGTGTCATATCCTTCTGCCCATAATATATGTCAAGACACAAATTTGTGAGGATGATGTCCAGGAACCGATGATTCTGCTGATGCAATACATTCAGTAGGTCAAACAGACCATTTTATGTTATTGTCATTTTGTGATGACATTTGTGATATTGTAAGTTATTTAGAATCTTAATTTTCATCATTTACATCATTGATGTGAGAAAATCTTGGACAATGAAATAGTTATGAATAATTAATGAAGTGGTGTCTTAAAAGTGGGCTGCATCCATCTTGCGGAGGGAGGAATACAGTTTAAAAAATGCAGTGTTTTTTAGAAGGCCTTAATGATAGGACTCCCAAGCTGCACTTGTATTGTGTGTGAGCTACTGCTGCAGCGGTAGTTATTAGAGTAGTTATTTGTATGACAACTGGCAAACGCATTGTGAGATATGAGTAATGCTTCTGCATCTGTCTTTCTCTCTGTCTGTCTCTCTCTCTGTCTGTCTGTCCTTGTGGTTGTGTCTCGCTCTTTCTCTGTTTCTGTGTGTATGCGTGTGCGGCTTCCAGGAACACAGCGATGGGGGTAAACACGGGGATGAACCAAGCTCTCCTCAGCAGCAACCCCCTGGCTACTCTGCAAGGTGTGTGTCAGCGAGTCAGGGAGGCAGGAGGGCAGGAGTCAGGCGCTGCGGTGTGCACGTGGTGCGAGGAGGGGAAGGGGGAGGACAGGAGAGAGGGAGAGGGAGACAGAGAAGGAGAGAGAGGGAGGGAGACGGAGAGAGACACAGAGAGATGGGGACAGAGAGAGAAAGAAAGAAGGAGATAGAGAGAGAAAGGGAGACAGAGAGGACAGAGATAGAGAGAGAGGGAGGGAGATAGAGAGACACAGAGAGGACAGAGATAGAGGGAGAGGGAGGGAGGGAGAGAGAGAGACACAGAGAGATGGGGACACATGGAGATAGAGAGAAAGACCGAGAAAGGGGGACAGAGAGAGAAAGAGGGAGATAGAGAGAAAAAAATTCAGAGAGAGATGGGGACATAGAGGGAGATAGAGAGAGACACAGAGAGAGGGGAACAGAGAGAGAGAGAGCATTAGCCTCATTATTAAATGGTAGTGAGGAGTCACTGCTGTGTCCGAAACATGACTCTGATACAGACCATGGTAATAACAGAGGCTCTTATGATAAAATAGTGTCTGGTTTTCATACTGAGTAGAAAGGCAAGCTTTAGGCTTCACTTTTACAGAGAACCTGCTCGTGATTGGAGAGAAAGCTGAAAATGACCTGGGGGAGAGATGGTGACCATAGATTAGAAATATGGATAAAATGAAGAGTAGCACACACCTTAATATCTTTTGTACAATGTGTATGTGTGTGTGTGCCAAGGGCATGGTTGAAGGGGGTGTTGTAGAGGGGGAGAGGGGGATAAAAATAGAGGCGGAGGGGAGGGAGATTACACGGTTCATTTTCGACAAGCATTTCACATCCACGTGAGTCCATTAGTGCCGTAAATATACCATCCTGCATGTACCACCCGTTTCCCGCTCATCACTGTGTCCCATTCTCTCATTTCTCCTTTCTGTTTCACTCACTGTCTCATGCTCACTGTCATTTCATGCCTCATTTTAGAATTAGGAATATCGAGTGCAATCTGTGTTTTAATTATTAACACCCCCTTCTCTCTATCTCTGTCTCTGTCGGTCTCCCTCTGTCCCTCTCTCTTTATCTCCCTCCCCTCAGCCCTGGCAGCCACTGGTGGTCAGCTTCCCATTTCCAGTCTTGAGGGGGGAAGCCAGGTGCTGCTGGGGGGCACAGGAGGCGCGGGAGGGGGCCTGGCGTCCTCTCTTTTCCTCAACCACTCCGCCCTCCTGCCCATGACGCCGGGCGCCGGCGGGCGATTGGTCGGCTCGGCCGCGGCCAAAGCCGCCCAGGCCCCGTCACTTCCTGCCGCCTGCAGCATGAGCCCCGGCTCCTGCTCCCCCTCTTCCTGTCTGAGCCCCGCCTCTTCCTGCTCCTTCAGCGACCCGGCGCTCAGCCCGCCCGCTCTGGAAGGGCCCAAGAGCGAGTGACACGCCAAACGGGCCAATCAGAGGAGAATGAGGAGGAGCATGAGGAGGAGAAGGAGGAGGAAGAGGAATAAGCAGAGGAGTCAAAAAAAAAAAAAAAAAACGCGTCTTTCAACCAAAGCCGTCTCTCTCTCCCTCCATTCTTGCTTTTTTCTCCCTCTCTCTTTGAGTCTTTCGAAGCCAAAAAATACATAAAATGAAAGAGAGGAGAGAGGGAAAGAATGAGGGAGCTTTAAACCAAAAATGATTTATCTATACAGATGGAGAAGAGGCATTGGGGGAGTTTTTTGTCAGTGAAGAGTGATGTTGCACCATGTCTGTTTTCTTTAGTGAAAAAAAAGGGATCAAAAGAAAAGGTAGGGATGTGTGATGATTCTTGAGAACCAAAAACTTTTTTCTGTAGGAGAAAGAAGGCTGACGAGGACATAAAGTGGAAGGACTTTGGAAAAGCCAAAGGGGACGAATAGAAAAGGATTCCAAGCCAAAAGACAAGAAAACAGAAGGACAGATGGAGTGACAAAAAATTACAACCATGCCAAAATCCCCTAAACCAAAATACCAAAAAAAAACAAAACCAAAAATAAATGGATAGAAAAGCTTTAAATAAAAGACCTGTAAATACAGACCTGTCCAGGATCAGACCATGACCAAACAAGACACCAAAAACATCCATTGTTTCACATTGTATTTTTTTATTTTCCTGTTCATACTTTTATATTACTGTTGTTTTATTTTAGCATCTATTTTTTAATACTGATAGTTTGATTTTTTAATATAAATATGTTATGTTGAATGAGCTGAGCTCAAATATGTATTGTTTGTATTTATGTGTCTGTCTCTTTACCTACCTCTGCTTTAGCACTGAGCTCATCTCACAGAGTTTTCTTTTCATATCAGTGGAAGGCCATTCCGTCTTCAAAAGATTTATTTTAGAGGAAGGATAACTGTTTATTTATTGATTTGGTATTTTTTCGGTTTATTTACAAATTCTTCAGAATATTGTCGTCGTCATCATCATCATCATCATCGTCATCTTTCCAATTATTATTTTTTACAGCCAACATAATCCAAGGAGAATAGTAGGCAGGGAGGTATTTGAGAGAAAACACTTTCTTCTTTGTTCTTCACTCACTCAGCTTTCAAATTTGCAACAATATACAGTAGTGGCTGTCCTCTGAGCACAGATGTACACAAATACATGCACACACGTACATGCACACACGCACAGACTCAGACAAGACTGAAATTAACAACTGCGGAGCACAATAGAAAACATAAGCAATGGAAAGCGAAGGAGCACATATGTGGAACAATTCCATATTCCCAGGAACAGGAGAATGCACACAGGACACGCGACCCAACTAACTGACACTGGCATGGATATTTACTTTATACATGCACATTTATATACATGCCATAGGGTTACACACTGACAAACATACTGCAGAAGTCCACACATATACACATACCATAGGCTGACACATATACTTACAGACTATATGCTTAAACACACAAATACATACTGTAGAATACAAATACATACCGTAACTTTACACATATACATACATATTATAGGCCTACACACATACAGTATGTACATGCTGTATGCTTACTCTGGGCATGCACAACAGCAGGACACGCACGCACGCACACACACACACACACACACACACACACACACACTGCTGTAAGGTCCGCACATAAACTGTTTAATACAGCTATATGTTTTTTTTCCTGACAAAGTGTGAAGGGAATATTATCATTAGCATATTACCCTCGTATCTTATCTCCTCCCCTACTCTTTCTCTCCATTGAGAGTGGTGTGTAAAGCAGAACTGTCAAGCAGGGCATGTGTGTGACTGTGGAGTCATTGTTCCGTTGCCTTTTCGTTTGGGTCAGATAGCCTTAATATGGTACCATCGGCATGGAATGGCATGCAGGTGTCCGCTTTTCCTCATCCGTTTCTTCATCCGCTTAATTTCTCCATTACTCCAATCCAGCAAATTGTTCTGTTTCTCAAAAGTTTCACTCTGAAATGCCAGTGTTTATTCTTCAGTTTTTTTTTTCCCACTGTTGAAGAATCACTCTTCATACCAAGAACTGAGAGAAGAACTCAGTCATAGCAGCAACAGAAAAGAAAAAAAAAAAGACGTGTAAAAGAGGACTCAGAACCAAAAAAAAGTGACACTCCTCCCTGCACCCCCTTGGCCTTCCCTGTGCTTAAGGGGATTTGATGAAAAGGACGAACATTTAAAAGCTAAAAGTGAAGCTGAGGGAAAGCACAGGCAGGGAGGACGGTAGGGAAAAGCAGTCAGAGACCGTGCATCCTGAACGATGATCAAACCAAAAAAAAGACAACTAAACCAAACCAAAACCAAACCAAGCCAAATAAGGAGGGGGGGGGGGATGAGGGGGAGGAGCTGGAGGAAGCAGAGGGGAGTGACCACGTTGGTCCATCTGTCTCAGACTGACTGAGTTGCTGCGCTGTACAGATGGACGGACAGACAGCCGGATTCCCTCCCTCCCTCACACTCTTTTTCCAAAGCCAACTCAGTTCACCCTTGCTGGTCCTGGACGGAGAAACATCAAATGACCTCACTGAACTTATAAATACTTTTTCGTTTCGCGTTTATGGTCTGTCCATTGAACCGTAAATGTCCGATTTTTGCTGTCCAGTTTCTCCTTTTTGAGATAACGTGTTGCTTATTTTCAGATTTCTCTATTTTTCGTCGTGCTAGAAATTTTTCTTCAGGTGGTTGGAAAAATACTGTGACAATGTAGCTTCCAAATTTTTATTAGATTAAAAACAAAAAAGTCTGTCATGAAATAAGCCAAAACTGAAACCCAAAAGCAAAGCTTTTGGGACAAACAAACCAAAGCAAAGAAACCAAACAGAGTGTGAAGCTTTATTAGAACTGTCCTATAACTACCTTCCCCCTCCATTAAGAGTGGCAAGGGCTGGGTAAGTGATTGTGTTAGAGGTTTTCCTGACAATGTGTGAGTGATTGTGAATACGTGTAAGTGTGCAAGGATGTCTCCTACAGCATATTTACCATTACTGTTACATATTTAATCACACTCATGCACACACTCAAACACACACTCCCGTATGCACTCACATAGGCACAAGCATACACACACACACACACGCGTACATGTACATGCACACATACACTTTCAAACTTGTTCAGACTCCTTCATTAGTGCATTTTACAAGAAATGTAAATGTACAAACATACAGAAAAAAGTCAATAGAAAGAGACAAATGAACATGAAAGGGATGGTCGAAATTAAGACGAAAAACAAGTTCTCAATATTAACTTTTAGATGGAATGTATCTGTTTGTGCTTCTATAGATTTTGTAGAAAAAAGATCTACTGCTTCAACTTGTTCTTCTGTTTGCTTATTGCTAATGTATAAAACTGAAAAAGACTTTGTGAAGAAGATCTCAAGATCTTCAAAAACGATGATAAGAAGTTGTTCCCATACCAAAAATTTAAACTTTCTCTCTGAAGACATTTGTTGGAAGATTTTTTTTAAACCTAGTGTAAGGAGGGTAAGGGGTTCTGATTTGATTTACTCACATTTTATAAAATGAAAATGTATGTGTATTGTTTTTATTTATTTTAATCCGGTAGTGTGGTTGGGAAGGGTAGCAGGAATAATGACATAGAGGAACAAACATTCTAAGTGACAAACCTTTCAAACTGTAACTGACAATGTCATCTTTTTTCATATGAGGTTAGAGGTGTTGGAGTACAGGCCTGAAACCCACTGACTCATTGTACCAGGTCCATCCAATCTGTCCCTCCTGGCCCCACCCAACCAGAGATGCACAAGGAGAAGTGCTGCAGCCAGTAGCTTTGTTGGGGGGGTGTGGCCTGAGAGCAGTACTGTGTGATCCTATTGGGCCATGCAGCAATTTTGAGAGTTACAGTGGCCAAAGGCACCTAGGTTAAAAGGTCAGGAGATGCTTCTCTTTGTATTAGAAATCGTTCAATACTGCTACCGGGAAACTAGCTGCGCGAGTCTTTTTCCTCATTTTGTGTTTGCCAGAAGACATCAAAAGAGCAGTTTGTATCCAGCAATAGCTGCGGTAGCCTTAACGGACTCCAATAATGTGCTAGAAGGTTACCGTGCCAACTGTGACTGCAAACATGGCCTTTATTCAGCACAGAACAGGAAAACCACAGAGAAAAGAAACTGGTTTTGGTATGAGCTGGTAGTTTTCAAGATGTCACTTCAACATGCATAATTTTGTGCTCTGAGAAGTGATGAGGCATCCCAATATATAATGCATGCGTACAGTTGTTGTAGGTGGCAGCATGCACTAAATAGGGCGTAATGGCAATATGTGCGTGCCGCTATTATGTTGACACACATTTATGCCCTTTCCTTTGATTGGGCTAGATGCGTCCGTTTGGATTGGTTAGGCCGGTACGTCCTGTGCATCTCGGCCGGTCGCAACCGACAGTGCTTTGCGTGCACACAAATCAAAGAGGAGAGCCCTCTTTCCTGCTTTCAGTGGTAATACCGATAAAACCGTGCCGTGCCTGGAACCACGCGGTGCTGCTCTCTGCCTCACCGTTCCAAAAGAGAAGCACCCATGAGTTTCAAACCAGCTGCGAAACTATACGTAGGGAAGATTAGCGTGACAGACAGACTGAGGGACACGCTGGGTGGTGGAGGGAATGAGAGGGAGGAAGGTGGACAGGGAGCAGAGCAGTGCTATGCGATCACGGTGTCATTTGTGCACTGGCCTGACCCAGCAAGGCTCTGTCCAAAGACTGGTTGGTACGTCTCCTTGTCTGAAGCTGTTCTCACTCTTTCTTCCTCTCTTACTTCCGTTTATTTGCTCTTTCAATACTTTGTTTGAGGTGAATGAGAGATAAGTTCGTCGTATACCTCATGTTCCTTGATTATAAGCCAAATCATGTCTGGCTACAGTTGTTTTATTGGGGTTTCTTAAAACATGGGGATCACGCTAATTTTGGAAGATGATCCTTTGATATAGGGATGCTGGGCTGTAATATGAGGGAATGAAGAAAAACAGAGTTCATAAGACTGGAGTAGGCTAACGCAGGCATGTGTGGACACTTAATACAGATACACAGACACAGACAGACACAATAACATGGAGAGCCTGACCTAACATAGAGCAGCTAATTGCCTCCACCATATCCCAAATCCCACATATAGAAATGCCCCAGATATGCAGGCTGTTGTCCCTACACACGTCAGCTGCCACATTCTAATCCGAAATCACGCAGGCCAACACTGTCGCCAAGGTGCCCCATTAACTATAACTCAATCTCAGGACCCCCCTTTTGAGGGAACATTACCAAGTTGTTGTTTTTTGTTTTTTTGGGTTTGAAACAAAATGAGTCAACCCGCTTTCATGCATCATTGCAATCTCAACCACCAAAGATGTGCAGCTGGACCAGCTGGGACCACAGCCTGCTACAGGCGTTGAGGGATACAAATAGCAGAACGGTCGGATCTGGGGGCGGAAACAAAACGGTGAAAAGTCTCTGCCGTGCTCTGTCTGAGTCATGGTCCATGCGAACCCCCTCCTTGCCTCTGCTAACCTCCTGTCTGTGGTGGAGCTTTGAACACGGTCCTGCCCGCTACTGCCAGCCTGGCTGTCAGAAGCACATGCTGAAACTTGCTTTGAGATGCTCAGCTGGCTCCAAAGGGTGTCCCCATGCTGGCCTGAGAGGGACTGGGTGGGGTCAGCCTTGCGGGTGGCTCCAACCTCAGTGGCACAGGTGGTGTTCTGCCAGGTGTTTTAAGCGAGTGAGGAAGACTCCATCCAGGGCCCCTGTTCAGATAGTGAAGAAGATTACAGTCAGGGCCCCTGTTCAGTTAGTGAGGAAGTCTCCAACCAGCACCGTTGTTCAGATAGTGAGAAAGACTCCAATAAAGGCCCCTGTTCAGTTAGTGAGGAAGACCCCAACCAGGACCTCTGTTCAATTAATGAGGAAGTCTCTAACCAAGACCTCCATTCAGATGTGTGTTGTCAGACATGCGCAGATAAAATATGTGGCATAGGGCGTGGGCGGGGAATGGGAGTCTTGTCTGACCTAGACCCATAATCATACCAAAGTTAAGCCTCTGCACTGAGTCCCTGCACACTTCACACACACCCTGTCTACACCTGGAGCCAGGTCTCAGGTGTGACAAATGATTGGACGTGGAGTCCATAATAAAACTGGTGAAGTGAATTTGAACTATACGGCCTGTGCTTCATATAATGGGACAGAGCTGGTGCAAATTCAGGTGAATCTGTTATACGTATCCACATAACCAGTGAAATTATACAATGTAACTCATCTAAGGAAGACGCACAGTTTTACTGTTTCCGTAGTCCACCTTCCCTAAATCTAGGGAAGTATTGAGGGAAAGGCAATGCTAATATGTGAAAGTCTGCAAAGTAAAAAAGGGAGGAGTACGATTTATCCTTTTATTTTCCTACCGTGCTCCCTCTATTTTCTTAGCTCCTTCTCTCTGTTGTTGCACAACGCAGCTAAAACCCAAAGGTACCTGCAGAAGTAAACCAAATCGAGATTTTACGCATGACAGATGAAAACCTTTAAAGTGAAACCAAAGATCTCCACGATATCTCCTCTCTGACACTTCTTAAAGCTTCCTTTCCTGCCTCTTTTCTCTGCCTGCATTCCTGGTCACCTAGAGAACCTGTTTTGTAATAGTGACCTCAGCTATCCAAAGGTAACAGTGATGATGATGGTTATGATGATTAAATGTGTATTTTTAACTACTTGTCACTGGGGGAAAAAACAAGCTTTTCATAAATTCGGTGATGGTGAAGATTTATGATGATGATGCTGACAATGACATCTTTCTCTCTCTGTATCTCTGTAGCTGTTCTTATTTCCTTTTTGTTTGTGCTTGGGGAAATCTCACAGTTCTTTCTGAGTCTCAAAGCTCGAATCCTCTAGTTCTGTTTGGCTGTCTTTTACACATCACTGTCTGTGTGCCTGTTGTTTTTGGGGGGTGGGACAAAAAAGCTTAAGTGTTAGGATTAAAGCTCAAACCTAGGACAATGTTTCCTGTCATGTGTAATCTTTTCTAAATATTCCAAGTTTGTTAATGGTTTTGGCCACTGGTATCACACCATGTTTCAGGGGGAGGGAGGATCCATGAAATGTCTGGACCAAAGAAAGATGAATGGGCACTTTGTCTAAAGACAAAAAAGTAGCTAACCCAGTGTAACTGGGTTAACCTTGGTAGGGTTAATATACAGCCATTCTCTTCACTAGATAATGACAGAACACAGTCACACTCACAGTCTCCAGCATACTGCAGGAATGCGCCACAGACAGCTCACCTGAGGGAACTTGTTATTCACTTGCGTCAGCAATATTATGTGTGTGTGTGTGTATGTGTGCGCACGGTGGGAGGGGGTGTGAACGGCATCAGCTTTGCGCTCTGTGATATGACAGGGCTGTGGTTAGCACTTCAGCATGTAACAGGATGCTACTCGGCGCTAAGTCTGAAATGAATTGGCGGCAGGGAGAACACACACCTTTGAAGATGAAATTGCAGGTCATCACTCTCCAGAGACCTTGCCATATTGAACCTTAATGAAGGCACACGAGGTGCAGAAATGCTGACTTGGGTAAGTCTTTGTTTATGGTATATCAGATTGTGCCACCGTTCCATCCCACCAACAGCACCTGCGGAGCACCAGCGTTTGAATTTCAACGTGGCCAATCAGAGCAGAGTTTACATGAGGAAAAGAGATTCCACATGCAAGACCAAGAGCAATTCCTCCGTGTACTCCAGTATATGCTGCTGTCTGTACCTCCAGCTGCTCCGCAGGAACATGTGTGTTGAAAGGGGATGAGAGAGGAGGGCTATGGGAGAGTTGGCACTTCTTTCTAGACATGTCAGACACATGAACACAAATGAAAGAGAGACAGCTGGATGGAGGTGTGTCAGAGCATCTCAAAGCTATTTATCCAAAGCCAACGGAATAAATCTTCCCTTTACCACACAGATTTCTCTGTCCCCCAACATAAATCAGGGACAGAGGGATCAGACGCCATTTTATGGTTAAGAACAAGAATGCGGCTGTGTGGGTGTGGGTGTGTGTGTGTGTGTGGGGGGGGTGCTGATGCAGCTGCAAGACATTAATACTCTTGTAATTTTTCACAGAGGAAACCAGCCTTGATCCACACTCCCACTCCGAGCCACATGCAGAAAAAGCAGCTATCTCCCGCACTGAGACGCTCCTCTGACACATGATCCCGTTCAGCGGTTTTGGGTGGCCTGGGGTGAGGAGAGGATGCTGGTCTGCAGTCTGCAAGGGAAGCAAAACCGGAGCCTGAACCAGTGAACATTCATCGGATGGGGGGTTTCCATGCGTGTTCTGGGCTGAGGTCGGTTGGTAAATTTTTGGGCAAACTTTTAAGAACGGTTCATGAGAATTATCCATTTTTTTTGCCCATCTCAATTTGTGCCAAGTCTGGTCTCAGACACTCCTAGGGTCTCGGATTCAACTACGAGTCCTGGTAAATTATTCCATGCATTGCCAACTTCTTGTGTGAAAAGATACTTTGTGAAAACTATCTTGAAAACTATCTTCAGCTAAGTTTTGCCCATACCCATTTGTTCCAACGACAAAAACTTGAACTCTGACTTGAAACTCTGACATGAAACTTGACAGAGCTTTTGTAATGTACTTAATTAATCCGTTTTAAAATCCTGAATGAAATCTCCCTTAAGTCCTTCCTTTTGCTGAGACCGAAGAGCTTACGGAGTAGAGTAAATATGTGCAGGGTGTTTAATACCCACAAACCTCACCTTGCACAATGAAGCACTTAAGTGTGTTTACTTATCAGACACTTGGGCACTCACACCTATTAAATGTGAGCAACGTGGAGACCGATACTTTTCAAAGGTCAACCTTAATGCATTTACATTCTGGTGAGTTCTGACATGAGATCGTAAAGTATTGGGAAAGGAGTATAGTCATAAATGCAAGAGGCCTAATGCAGTTTATCAAGGCTGGTCGCAATTGTGGAACAGGTTGTTGTGCGTGTATCTGGTGTGAGAAATTCTTTGGTATGGAAGTTATTCAGAATGCTTTAGTTCATGCACAAGAGCACAGGCATGGCTGTTTCATCAGCATGTTAATTGCTCCATAACTGCAAGAGTTAAAACATGGGTTACACGCTTTTACTGTCTTTCCAAATGTAGGCTTACTTGATTCAAATGACAGTAGCCATGTTCACACGATCCCTGCGTCAGTTAATGAATGCATGCACAAAACCGTAAGCACATACACTATGAATCTGTAAATTCAGTCATCAATCTACCATCTGATTGTAAAATCGCTCATTATTTCGAAGTAAACCTCGTTAACATTGCCCATGCTTGTTATAAATGACCATGCCAAATCCTTATATCCCCAGGTCTCAACATTTATTCAGAACCCAGCCCCACAGTGAAATGAGCTGTTAACAACCTCTAGCAATACTTAAATAAATTTCCTGCAGCTGTCTTTACATGATTATTTTTAGCACACGGGCTGCTAAACTGAGAATACAACCACGTGTGAATTAAGTGTCTTAAGTCAGCACGTTTATCGCACAGAACCAGTCGTGTTGCCCTTCTCTCTATTTTTTTTCAGTTGCTCCGTTTGCCCTTCAGACCGTTTTTTTTTCCATTGCGCTTCACTGCTTCGGGCAACACCGTGCTTCATTGCATCAGTGAGCACCGAGCTTCACAACATCAAACAGCACTGCACTATACCGCCTATCTGTGCATTGTGCTTTAGCTCCTCTCGCTACACTGAGCACCTCAGAGCACTACGTATTTCCAGCTGCCATCGTACATCCCAGAAAAGCTGTGTAAGTTCATCTGGGGACGGACAATAAAGAGAAGACGATACCCGGCCAGATATGCAGTGACACAGCAGAAATATGCCATTGCAACATATGGGGGGCCATGCGAAACAGGTCTAAATATACACTTGTTTTTCCTCTCCATACATCCACAGTCATTTCATTTTCATACTGCGAATGGGTGCTACTGAGAGGAGTTAGCTTGTCAAAAAAAAAGAATGAATCCCATAAAATAAGCTATTATCTCCGCCACCGGCAGGTGGAGTGGAGGTAATGTTTATCCCCAGCGAGCCCGCTAATCCGGTAATTTAAAAAAATGATGAATTTGAAGAGCTTGATGAGTTTTGGAGGAGACTTGGCGTAATTCTTGCATCGAATCCAACAAGAAATAAATCTACTTTATGGCTCCGACTGGAAGTTCTAGTGGCCGCATCGCGGAGATACGCACTGTAGTTTTTATGATACATATTTAGCTGCAATACTTGTCTCCACCACCAGATGGGGGACTTCGACTTTTCAATATTTCTTTCGAAAAAGTTCATTTCAAATTCAGGGGCGCTTTGTACTTAGACTTTTTTTTGTAATATATAACTCAACAGTTTAGTTATATCACAGTTTAGTGTACATAATTTAATTGCATTTTAGCATTACATTAATGTGTGTTTGGCTACTCCAGGACATAAAGTATAACACTGAGCTATTGAAAATTAAGGGAGGCTTAATCTTCTGTAAGAAATTATGTTGATGTGGTCAATCATGTTCTTTTTTCAAACGCATTATTAAGCTTCTGTAGTCGACTGTGTCTTCATTTAAAGTTTAAAAAACATGTTTCATTTACATCACATCACATCAACATGTGTCCCTCGACATGTGCTCTGTGCCACAAAAGGGAACAATTTTATCTAAATTTTCCCCAAAAGTCCCCGATAACGCTGGTTTGGATCGCATATAAGCATACTTTGTCAAAAAGTTTGTTTATATTTTGAATAGGTTTTACCCTAAATTTGTGGTAGCAAAGACTTCGGGTTTTTTTAGTAGGGCTTGCAGAACTGTGTACTGCAGTAGCGGAAGTATATTCTTCTCACATTTAATGTCATAGGCAGGAACATTAAAAACGGAAAATGGTCAGTTGCAACATAGCTGGGAATGTACAAAAGCTAGATACAGTTAATAAAGATGCGGATAATTAAATCTTTCTCGTACTGAATATCATTGAGCTGGTTCCATTTATTTATTTAAATGTTGGTATGCTTTACACGCAAAATATAATTAAATCCGAGCAACGATTTGATCCCAGACGTAGTGTTACAACACATTCTACATCCTATAATTGCACCAGGGGGTCTTCTAGTACATTCATAATTCCCTGAACATGCATATCTGTGTGACTGCATTTATTGCAGGTATAAAGATTTATGTGCGCAAAATGCGTAAACCCAGACGCAAACGCAGTGGGGTAAGAGATATAAAGTGCGTCTGAAATGTTAATGAATATGGTATTGTATACGTTCAAAAAGATAATTCATTTCATCACATTGGATTAACTTCTGTTGTGTGTTTACTCTGGTACAGAGCACAGAGTACAGTGTCTCCTCAGACACCAGAATGTGATATTACCGTGAGTCAGCTATGGATATGTTCGGAGGAGTTAATGAGATGAATGATTCAACTACTTGAGCATGTCAGATGGTTCAATACAATGCGTGTGAGACTTGCTTTGGGACAAAGCTTTCTGAAACATTTTTTTTATCAGAATAATCTGACTGGGTCAACTGTCTAGTTCCATTCTAAGTTTAATTGCATAGCATGCTGGTCCGGTTTTAAGGACACCTGACTTCACTCCTTCCTATAACAGTATGTGCAAACTGTAGTTGAGTGCACAAGGTCACAACATTCCCCAGTACATGTAATTATAAGGAGTTGAGTGTACTCCACTTGCATGTGCAAGGTGCAGGGTATGAGCCAGGACTTGTCCCTGCGTCTCACACAGGTAGGTGTTAGTGACGCAAAGGAAGCACTATATGGTCTGTGTTTCTCTCTTTCTGGATCATCTTTACTTTACACCATCAAAGGTGAAGTGGTGGAAACGTCCATCACAACTTTGTTAGAGGTTGATCCTCACACAATGCATCTTAAAGTGTCCAGATATTTTTTTTGGCCCATCTCACGTGGGACGGTACACAGAAGCATGCCTGAAGAGAATAGTGTCTGGAGCCTGCATGGACGCAAACCTAGCAGAGCTGAAAGTAGAAGCTCGTGAGTCCTGCATAAAGCCACTAGAGCAGCGCATGGCACTTTCAGCTTTAATGTCAAGCTTTGAGACTTGGGTAACTAGTGTTGTTGCCTGTGGAACTATGGGAATAAGTTGTCTTTAGTTCAGCTGGTAATAAGATTGGTGTTTGAAATAAGTTGTGAAGCAAGAACAAGGGTTGGGATTTCACTTGAGAAGGTGCGAACCTCTTCCACATTCCTTACACAAAGTGTGTTGTCTTGATTGTGTGGCAATGTATGAGGACAGGATTAAAATGAGAAATGCTATGAATAGAAGCAATGGGGTTTGACCTTATCTGTTACATATCACATCTGAAGGAGAAGGTGTCACATGTTAAAGGTGTGTTAAAGGATAAAATGAGCTCAGTGTTGGCCAAGACCAGTACATGGGAGATAGGGCAGGAGCTCAGTGGCACTACGTGCAAATTATGTTGGAAGTGGGGGCCTGACACTCAGGTGTGGCTAGTGTACAAACCAGCAACCCAGAGTATGAGATGAGCTTCTTCTGACCGCCGCCTGTTAATGTCTGCCATTGGAGGGCTTAACCTCTGCATGGAGATCATCTCAGAGCCGTTCAATAAACAGAGCTACTCTAGTCTGAACTTCTAGATTAAACGTACCAGTAATTCACACTACCTTATTCTTATTCCACCATATCCTTTTTAATATGACCACTAGATGGATACATAGGCTATACCCAGTTTCTGTATCTGTTAAGCAGTGTGTTATTCTATCGGATCAATTAAGGTCTGGCCACTGAAATTGCACCTCATGATGTCTTTTTTGCCTCGAAAACCATTCTGACCTAGAATAGGCTGAGAACGTTACCAGGGGTGGCGGCGCTTGGCAAATATTGAGCAACAACTGGCGACTATCCCAACGGCTGGCAAAGACCATAATTAGAGGCTGTGAAGTAGTTGTGCTACAGCCCTCAACTTCACCTCCCAGCAGCGCCTTCACGAAAAATTGCGTTTGTTTTTTGCCCGTTGAATTTGCTACACAAACGCCAGTTAGAACCATCGGAGGGCAAAGGGTCAGGAGCGGGGAAGGAGAGGAAGAAGGGACGTGGACGAGATACTGTTTTCTGAAGCTGCGACCAACCCGCGCATAATTACAAAATTGAGTTTCTGTTTGAACTTTTCGCTTAAGCTGTCCTTTCATAGCCGTGTGTGCTTTGGCAGAGCCGGCGTACGCGCTCTGTGCCGGAAAAATACTTTCAGCGCGAATTTGAACCTGAAGTGAAGGAGAACACTGGCGGCAGGGGGGAGAGCGTTCAAAACAAGTCAGAGGTATACTCACCCTCAGGAAGGGACACCATATTCGAGTGCGCAAAACACAAAGCAGGCCGAAAGAAACCCTTACCGGATCAACAAGACCCCCAAGAGTCACAACGCTTCTGACACAGTACCCACTGGAAAACAAAGATTTGTGGCAGCGTAGTGCTAGCCATCTAGTTTGCGATGATAATAGCAATGACTAACCTGAGATGAGACACAGAGCAGATGACATCTCCGGGACAGAGAGTCCTCCATCTCCGTTGAGTCAGAGGACATCTGCTCTCCTGCTGTTCTTTTGCCAGTTCTTCCCCCCCTCGACGCCCTGTTCTCTCAGAGTGAGAAAAAGAGGAGCTAAGGGAAAGTTGTCGCCATTATGGCTGCCCTTGGTGTGGCTCTCTCCCCTTCAGACAGCTACGCAGGGCCTGGTTCAGAGGGACAGCCAGTCAGTCAGTATGTTATAGTGTGTCTGTTCTGGTTCTGTGGTCACTACAGCCTGGTAATGAGCTGATAATTGGCGCTCTCTTTCTCTTCCTCCCTCTGTTTTCTCTATATTTCTCTGGCTCTCTCACACTCAGTCTTTGCCTCCTCTTGTTTTTCTCTTCCTTTCTTCTCTGGAGGTCAGGTGGTTGCTCTGGTAATCAGGTGGTTGCTGTGGTCTGCAGTGCTGTCTCCCTCTTCTCCCGCTCAGAGTTTCTCCCCGTTGAAAAACACTGCATGCGCTCTCATGTGAGTCTAGAGTTTGAGTGGAGCGGTGATTACGCTCGTGTCTTTTGAGTTGTTGTGGCATATGCGAGCATCAAACCGCCTGACGTGGATGGGAATACAAAAGGAAGGGTCCTTGTGCTTCTGTTTGTGCCGTTGCTTAAGGACGCTGCAGCACCGCTCTAATGGAGCACCGTCAAGAATTCATGCCGTGGTCTCGGCCGCAGAATCTGAAGACAAGGACGAATTTTATGTATCTGTGAGCAGAGATTCTATCTCTGCATCTCTCCCTTGAGTCTGTCCCAGAAAGTATCAGGACCAAGCTCTGCTTTGGTTCTCCTGCGCTGCTGATTATATGAGATGAAGAGGAGGCATATGCAGGATACCTGAGAGATGCTAGGGGTCAGTGAGAAATGAAGAGTGGTCATACATAGTGTACCTAAGAGATGATGGCAGTCAGTGAGAAATGTAGAGTAATAATAGACAGTGTACCTGAGAGATGATAGCAATCAGTGAGAAATTAAGAGTGGTCCTACACAGTGTACCTGAGAGATGGTGGCGGTCAGTGACAAATGAAACACGGTCATACACAGTAGCCAGATGCAGTGTACTGTGCCATGTCCCCTTTATCTGTCCCTGTCTCCATGCCAACGCTGTCCTGTGCAGGCCTGTGAAGCACTCTTCCTGTGTCACCGTGGGCAACCGTGTGACCGGGGCTCACAACTGAATCAAGTACATTTCACACTGATGTCACCCCCTGGGTCTAGCAATGCGGTCAGACAGTATAGTGTGTTTGCCACAGGGAACCACTGATGGGCCATTGATAGCTAATGCTAACATGGGCTTAGGCTACTAGAGGTCTGTGTCAAGCTGTGAAGTCATGCTACTGGAATGAAGCCTTTGGGTCAGCGTTTGCCATGGCCTTGTCACGTCTCCCTGCTATCATCCTGATGTACCTCAAAACTGGACGGGATTGGTCTGACACTGCTGCTCATTCAGCTTGAATGGATACACTTATGTTCTGCTGTGCTGGAAATCGCTCTGGATAAGAGCGTCTGCTAAATGCATGTAATGTAATGTAATGTAATGTAACGTAATGAGTGGGGAAGTGAGGTTGCAGGGTGTGTTTGGGGGAGCGGAGGGAGGGACACCCAGAAATTGTAAAGCAGGAAAAGAGGGAGAAAAAGAGAGAAAGAGAGAGAAAGAGAGAGAGAGAGGGAAGGAGAAGCACAGCGAGCGTGCCCGCCCACCCGCACCCCTCCCGCGCCTTCAGTGGGGGTGGATGGAGGCCTGGCCACAGAGTAGGCCCCACGCTGCGCGGCCCTGAAGAGGCAGCCGGGGAGTCACACGTCGCCCTGGGAAACCGTGAGACCACGATGCACCACGATGCATCGCCCCCCCCCCCCCCCCCCCCCCACCTCCCTGAGCGAGCCCAAACCGTGACTGAGCCCACTATATGGTGTAGGTGTCTGCTGCGAGCCCGTGATCGCAGCAGCAGCAACAGCTACCACTAGACTAAATCTGTCACAGAGCATGCGAGCGCGCATTGGTGAGGCTTGTGCCGAGCATTCCACCATTGACATAAATAATATCTTTGCTGAATTGCCAAAGCAACGCTGACTCTGGCCTAAACTGGGACTGCCATGTGATTCGGCCTCTTTAGCGCGGGGTGGAGACTCGTGTCAGGGGCCCGGTTTTAATCTGACTCCGGGTCTGTGCTTTCTGAGTAGCAGGGGTGTTTAGGTTAATCTGATTTCAGCCCTGGAATGACTTGTGGGGAGAGAGAGAGAGAGAGAGAGAGAGAGAGAGAGAGAGAGAGAGAGAGAGAGAGAGAGAGAGAGAGAGAGAGGGAGGGAGGGAGGGAGTGAGGCCGTCAGGCTGCAAAAGAGAGTGAGGGGAAGCTGTGAACAGTGCCAATAGGAAGAATGTGTTCCTCCCTGAGATACAGGAGATACTGTCAACACACACGCTCCGCTCAATATAGAAACTGGCACAGTGCCAGGCATACTTCTCTCTCTCTCTCTCCCTCTCTCTCTCTCTCTCTCTCTCTCTCCCTCTCCCTCTCTCTCTCTCTCCCCCCCCTTCTCACTCACTCCTCACTTCCCTCTCACTCTGTTCCCCCCACCTAAATTAATGGGTCTTCTCCTCACTCCCACCCTCCCTCCCTCTCTTCACATGTAGTTTGATACACGGCCAAAAACAGGTCTAATGTAACACACACATCCTCTCTAGGCCTCTCTTCCTGGCTAACTCACTTTACCCTCTCACTCCCTCATACTTAATTGAGTGGTCACAGTGCACTGTAATGACAAGACAACTTTTGGACATTTTTGACAAACGCAGCCTCTCAACACACTTAGAGCTTTTTGTCTTTTCTGTAATTCCTGTTTTATTAAATGCATGGATCCCCTGTCCAGAATGTTTTGCCAGTATTAGCAGATTTGCACAAAGCAAGTATTTTTGTATTGATTGCCATGCATGCTCTTCAAATGCTTTCAGCGTTCGCAAATCAATCTTTACTGTTAAGACTCTTCAGCTGTCACCCCCCTCCCCTACGGCTCCCGGCTCCTTCTCTTTCTCCCCTATCCACCTCTCTTTTCCTCCTTTTTCCTCTGTCTCTCCTTGCTCTTTCCTAATTTAACCCCCTTCTTCTCTCCCCTCTCCCCTCGCCCCTCTCCTCCCTGTCCCCCCCCCCCCCCCCACCATCTCTCGCCCCCTCTCGTCCCCTCCCTTGCCCTCGCTCCTTCCATGCTCCGCACAGCAGTGTGGTAATCCCATTACTCATGTGCGAATACCAGCTGGGAGAGAGGGAGGGAGTGAGCTAGAGAAGGGGGGATAGAGGGAGACAGAGAGAGAGAGAGAGAGAGAGAGAGAGAGAGAGAGAGAGAGGGAAAAGGAGAGAAGGAGAGAGGGAGAGAGGGAGACCTAAAGGGAGTGCACATGCGGAGAGGCAGAGACAGGGAGGCAGTACACCTAAGTGAAATGTTTGGGGAGGCTGGAGTGGAGTTCTGTGACAGGGGAGGCGCGGAGCATGGAGGGGCAGGATTTCGGAGGAGCGAGGACGAGGAGGCGCACCGATTTTCGCCAGCAGACAGAGGGGGAACGTGCTGCGGAGCAGTTTTAAGCGCCGAGAAAATAAACAAGCTCTTTGATCACAAAGGACCCATTCACTCTTTCTTTTCCTTGCACCCCACCCTGCCCCCCCCCCACGCGCGCGCCTCCTTAGCCCACCCAATCACTTTCATTAACTCCACCCAGTCTCCCCTTGCTCTCCCGCCATCCCCTCTTTTTCTTACCCACCGCCCCGCTGTCAGTTTGCACCCCTCTCTCCGCGCTGCCTCGGTTCTGCTGCTGTGTGTTTCGGAACGGCGTGGGAGCCGGACTGACAGGACGCCTCTCGAAGAGAGATTGGCTTAAAATGAGGTTTAAATACTCTGCGGGGAAGTCTTAACTGTGGCTCCCGAGTAGGCCTTTACCGAATCTTTACTGAGAAACAATAATAACTCCGTGATCTCCTGAATCTCACACATCTGTTGGGGTGGTCATTGTGCCTATCCCGGGTCAGAGTGCAGTTTGCTAATGGACCCTCTGTTTCGGTGCTCATTCTGTGTGTGCGTGGGGGGGGTTGTGTGCCAGTGGAGGAGGTCAGTGTGCTCATGAAGTGCCTTTATGAGCTTGACCTGAACCACGCAAGGCTGAAAGATGTGCTCCTGGAGCCAGGGTAACGGGTAAGCGTCAGTTGGACCAGAGTGAGTCAGTTGGAGCGGACTCATGTGAACCAATCCAAAAGTCTTTCTGCATCTTCTATCAAAGCCAAATTACTACTATGTGTTAAAACAAGCAAGTCACCTGTAACACGCAGTAGTTCCACCCATTTGAGGGTTCCCTCTCAGGGTAGGCTTCATCCACTTCTGGGCACACCTCAAGCTAATAAAAAAGAGAGGCTGCACCTGTACATCCATTTCCTTGTATTATACTTCGTGCAAGGACTAGTTTTTTAATTATTACAAATGATTTATGACTTGTTCAGCTGTTTTCTTTTACAAAATTTTACAAGAATTTAATATAGTTTAGACTTTGAATATGCAAACAGTATTTTGTGTCAAAGGATAATTGTGTTTTTTATTGAGAAGAAGTATACATTTCGCACCGTATGGGAACTGAATCATCTAAACCTAACGCAGGATTCAGAAGGGTGAATCAAATGACACAGCACCTTTATGACAGCTAACCAAATCTGCTGGGAACTGCTGACATGAATAAGGAAACGGCCAGCCGGTTCACGCTGATAACGGTTCTCATTGATTTATACTCTTTATTACTCATCGCATTTGAGGCAGCTCAACCGTTTCCCTCCCATGCTACAACAGTCCTTAGATAAACAGCGGCAACAATAGCACCAGTTGTACTAATCGCGACGGTGAACTGACGAGCCGATGACTATGAATATCTTTACTATAAAGGGCAGGCCTGCGCTACCAGCCACGAGGACTGTCTGGCACTTCTGCATTTTATTACAGTACACTCTCTCCTTTCCTCATAGGTTAATAGTTTTCGTTCTCCGTTTCATGCCTGTTATCACAAGCCGGCTTCTGTGTTCCACAAATACTGTGTTCCGAAGTGGGTGCCAGATCAGTAGCGATCAGCACCGAGCGCTTCCACATTTGAAAGATACATCTCAATGAAGTCATGCATACATGGGAAATGTGTGTTTTTTTTTTTTTTTTGCGAGTTTGGCTTCCTCCTGCTTTTTGTTCTTTCACCCCCAGCCACCAACTGTCAGCCAGACAGACACAACAATCCTATAGACACAGCAGCAGCGGTCCTGCCAATGTCAACATCTACCGCTAATGGGCAGCCGGGCGTTTACATGGTTCTTTTTGGTATAGGGTGGGTGGTGACAGGGCTCAGAAGGCAACAAACGTGCAAAACAGACGGATTTCAGCCATGCTGATTCAGATTCAGGAGGACTGACTCACTTAACTGTTTTCACATAATATTTATTGCCTAATCCCATTACCAGTATATTTTGATCCAGGAGGGTACATACAGTGCGTATCCTGTAAAGGTCACCGGGTACCCCTGATAAACAGTGTGTTTAGCCAACGTCATCAAATATTCACCGATTTTGAATTTCTTGAAGGTACTGCACATAAACTCAAGCTCACTGTGGAGCCCCTTGGTAGCCAGCCACAGGGAGGAGCTGGTAAGAAAGAAAGGGGTTACAGGAGGAAAACGCAGCAGAGAGAGAGTGAGGGATGAGGTCTGAGTGAGACAGCAGGAGAGGGAGGAAGAGACTCAGGGAGGGAGAGGAGGGAGAGGGAGGCTGAGGAAAAGGCCCTGTTTATCAGCGCTCAGATGGTAGTGTCTCTTAAAGCAGAGAAAATGTCACTGGCTGTTCTTGAACACTACTTCTGCACAGAGGGAGAGGGCAATGACAGAGTGCCATAGAGAGAGAGAGAGAGAGAGAGAGAGAGAGGGCCATTTCTTCTCCCTCTTGTGCTGTGTGTCCCTCTGTCTCATCCTCTCCTCTCTCTCTTCATCACTCTGTCTTCTCTGAGCTGCTCTTATTTTCTTCTACTTCATCTTGTTTCTCCCATCTCTACAGTCACGCTTCCTCTCTGAAGACCTCCTCACCAGAGACAGAGAGAGACAGAGAGAAAGGAAGATTGTGTGTGTGTGTGTGTGTGTGTGTGTGTGTGTGTGTGTGTGTTCTGACAGACACAGAGCAATAGATCAAAACTGGACAACACAACCTAGGATGCAAGGACGTTCCACCCAGAAAGAGTGCTAAAACAGCGTGGTTTTCAGCAAACAGAGGTCAAACACTGCATCCCTACAAAAAAGGCACAGAAGAGTGACAGGCGTTTCCTCCAGGGTCGGGACAGAAAAAAAACGAACAAGTTTGGAAATGTGACAGCAAATGGATTTGGCTTCAGTAGAACCTCATGCGTTAAAGGAATCTTTAGAGTGGCTAAAGAGTGTTATCCTTTTAAAGGGCAACTGGAGTTGGTCTATTTAAAAAATAAGGCCCCTGGAAAGTGTTTTGTTGGATGTACAATGCATTTATAAAATTACCTTGTAAGCACTGTTTATGTAAAACGTGCTTGAGGTGGCTGACTATTTCTACTTTCCTAAAGGTTTGTTTCAACTGTTTTTTTTTTATTCTGGGAAAACTTTTAACTACGAGATCTAATTGATACATATCTGTCATTATGTTTATAAGGTAAATTGTTCCTGTTTTTAAGGAGAACAGCCATGGTGCCCTGCCAAGCAGGGAAAGAGAACAGGTGAGAGGACATTGTGCTATTGTGCGTCCCAAGAAACATCACCCATTTTCAGCACTGTATTATTGTGTGTCCCTCCAAATACCACCCATTTTCAAATTAGGTATGGAATACTCAAAATAAAGGTAGCCATCTTAAAGCTTCTCCTGCTGAGGAAAAGTCAGGACAGTCTGTGCTTTTGGTGTCTTAGATACCAATAAACCAGGTGGAACCTGGTCACAGAGCTATGATTGTCACCTTCAGGGGAGACAAGAGTCTAGATCCTGAAGGGTGGGCTCTCAGGTCGTTCTGTCCAATTATGTTCTCTTCCTCTGAATGTTGACAGCAGCACTGACCAATCACCTGTGGCAAGATGACAGCTCCTGTTTGTAGATCGATACCCATGATAACAGAATGTGAAACCACATTAATTCAAAATTGATTTTTCGGTTGACATAGCTGGTGCAATATTTCCTTTGGTGTCACATCTACTGCTGTCAATTGTTTGAGGTAAGCGTGTGAACCCAAAAGGAACCTGGGAATGAGGAGCATATCACACATCTCAGGTCACAATAAAACAAGACTTCTACAGTGACCACAACGGTAAAATGGAATTGCCCGACTATTTGAAACGGCATGCCTAATGCAAAGACACACAGACCCTCTTTCACGGATAAAGAAGTGTGTTTGGAGTTTCAGTGAAGCTTCAGATTTTCTCCAATCCGGCCTCATGGGTACATTTCCAGTCATTCCATACATTTGAAAGGTAGTGCCGTGCATTTCAGTATCAGCACTAGTAGAATATGATTCTGCTTTTGTGATGTTTGAATGAAAAGGTAGCCGGAAATAAAGAGCTCCAGAACATTAACTCAAATAACTTAAGTAATGTGCAGTGCACACACAATTACCATGGTTTATAAGATATTCAAACGCCTACAGCCTATCTGGCTGTGAGTTTCTTAGTGCATTTAGAGATATGCACCTTTCATAATGGTATTGTAATGCAGCTCATCATCACTCATTACAGAATATAGTGACCGAACTGAAGCCCACAACAGCGTCGGACTCTACAAATGACGCGAACTGACGTGATGCTGTCACTCTGCTTCTCACGTCGGCGGCGCGTGTAGGACGTGAAACGTGACGCAATCAGAGCCACGGCGTTGGCGGTCTCCATGGCTCCGGGCCGCCGGGCTCGTGGCGAGTGGGCGTGATCTCCTCCCCCCTGTCCGCGTGGGCGGCCCCGTGCTGGAGAGAGAGAGAGAGAGAGAGGGAGAGAGAGAGGGAGAGAGAGAGAGAGAGAGAGAGAGAAACACGACACCCCGAGAAAGGCGAGAGAGAGAGAGAGAGAGAAACGGGGGGGAGGAGAAAGTACAGAGTGGAAGAAGAGAAGAAGAAGAAGAAAAAGTCGGTAAAAACAGACAGCACGGGAAAAAGCGAGGACTCTTCACTCTCACTCTTCCCCAGCCCTTGAGTTTTCGGCGGCAACTTGTTGTGATTACGGGAGAAGACATGGAATAGCGACAGCAGGCCGGCAAACACTATAACAAGCGACCAAACTACGGGCAACACACAGTTTCCCCAGTCGTCCGTCGGGACCGCCGGCCCCTGCCCGTATTTCTGCACAAACTTGGTCTTGACAAGAGTGACGGTGCTCCCGACCACGGCCATATTCGCCGTCCCTGCGATCTCCACAGACTATAACCCGCTATAGCCAGCTGCAAACTGTGGGGAAACGGTAGGGGGCTGGGGGAAAAGCGTGAGTTACGGCGGGGTGCCTGAGCCAGTGAGTAAAAACGGAAGCGAACCAGCGTCAGAGGGACAGAGAGAAAAGTTTGCGGGTGATACGAGAGGAGGAGGGAGGCCGACTTTCACCTCCCGAAAAAACTGACCTACCTATCTGCATTCATCATGAAAACCCCGGGAGAGACGGGTGAGTTTGTGCGAAATTCTCGTTTTGATAAGTCACAGTCGAAAATGCGCTTTAGGAAGTTAGCTGAAAGACCACCAGATAGCATTATTGCTTGAATGTCTGAGTTCCTCGATAGTTTTGAGACGCTAGCTGCTGGCTACGTTAGCCGCAAGTGCTCGGTTCTTCACGGAGACATCAAAAAAAGTTTCTTTTGTTGCAGTTTGCGTGTGGCGGGGACACAGTGTGATAGGGGATCGTTTCTGAAAAGTTTAGAAAACGTGACCAGTTATTTAACGTTAGTTAACCTGACAATCTGAGCAGTTTGGTTTTGCCCCATTGTATAATCATGTCTTTGCTAAATAACCGCACCAAAAAGTGAACTATTTTTTGCTGCAGTAAAACATGCTAGCTTGGTATCTGGCTATTTTAGCTTGCTAGTTAGCTAACCAATATACAATCAAGCTAAATAGCGTAAGGATCATTATTAGCTAGTTAGTAACTTATGTTTTGCAGCTTACTGAACTAACGTTAGCTAAGTTACTTAGTAGCATGTCAGCATGTGGCTAGCCAGCTAGTTCGGGAGTTGGTAGCTTGCTGTCGCCCTGGATGAATACGCACATTTAATGTTAGTCACCTAATGTTATCTAGATGTCACATAAAGAGATTATTTAATTTGGGGGCGTTTTTTCCTGTCCTTGTTTTTGCGTGTGTCCATAGTTAGCTTGCTGTAGGTGTTAAGTTTATCGGGTTGTTCAGACCACCTTTTCTGAGAGTTATATCAGATCCCTAACGTTAGCTAACCAGCCAGTAGCGCACACACATCCGTTGTCTACCTGTTGAAGGTGTGGACAGTGTCTAACTTACGTGCTATGTGCTGTTTTTAGAAGACAGCAACCGAAGCACATTTTTTGACAGTCTGCGGTTAACTTACTTTACCTCGATTGATGCTACCTAATGTTACTCCCACACTGCTAGCCAGCAAGATAACTAGCCCCTTTGTGTCGCGCTGTGATAGCGATGTCAGTGACCATGTCTGTCTGATTTAGGTAGCTTGCTTTGGTGAGCTCGCTACTTTTTTGCAAGTAGTTGGGTAGCCAGCTAGGCAGCGCACACACAAAATGGAAGCGTGCGTCCTCAATGCGTATGGAAACGACACTGCTACTAGTTAGCTAGATGTTTTGCATGCAACTTCGCTAGCTTGACGTTTTCACGGAATCTGCGGGTTAATTCATAGGGAGCTTGTTCCCACATAGACCAGTATTTCTGACGTTAGCTGCGATAGCTCGTCGAAGGTCTTCTGATAGACTTTGTTTTGTATTTGAAGTATGAAGTTTAGTCGGAGTGGATTTCCATGTTGCCCCCCCCCCCCCCCCCCCCACTGTAATTTAGAAGCGATACATTTGCTAGTCGGTTTACGTGGTTTGGTTCCCAACCTTTTCCCTGCTTATTAGCGGACCTAGCCAGGCGTCTGGTGTCTCCCTCTTCCGCAAGTTCTGGTTCCCACTTTCGGCCTAGTTAGTCGCGGAATGTTTCGGAATCCATGTTAGTTTTTTTCCCCCCTCCGCTTCATATTAAATGTCTGTTTTTCCCTTCGCATTCCCAACACTTCTCCTCGCACACGTCTCCAAACGTCGTTCACAGCCCTGCCATATTTCGCGGAAAATTGGTTTCGTAGGCTAGTGAACTTGCTAGCTGTGCTAACTTTGTTTTAAAAAGCGTTTGTTTCACGTGTTTGGTGTTAGAACGTTCCATTAAAGCAGAGAGCCGTCCTGAGCGATTTTAATATTAAACGCGTTATGAAAGAAGAGTGGATGTGTTTTTTCTTCGCTCTCACCCACACAAGACATATTTGCACTGAACTGAAGTAACTAGTTAGATCGAATACCTCAGCTTATGGTTTTGTGAAAATACATGCGCCGCCAATGAAGTCATGTTCACATTTATTAAAGCATTAGCTGGTTATTCCACTCCCTCCCCCTCAATCTCTCCGCAGCACAGTCGCTTACAGAAAGTAACTTATTTTATGTTGTAAAAAAAAAAAAGTTTTCCATGTTTTACTGCATGTCTGGGAGTAAGTCCGTAAATGTTCTCATATCGGTGTGCAAACGATGGAATTTTTTAGTTAGTCTCTCGCCGTGCTGTGAGCGCACGCCGTCGCGGCACCCCCCACTGACACAATCACAATCACACGGCCACTGACAACAACATAAAAGATATTCACACGCATCGATTCTGTAGGGATAATGCGTTCACCCACGCTGACAGCCACCAAGAAGGCGCTGACAATAAAACAAAACAAATATTAAACCAGCCATGGGAGGACGGTGATCAGCTAGAAGCACGGTGTAATGAATTTTTTTTGTGGCATTCCTGACAGACATCAGAGTTCAGGAAGACTGAATTCTTCTGGGTACTGAATTACTACAGTAGTGTCCGCTGAAACAGATTGTAAAATGGTTAATATTGCGCTGTAAATGCGCACTGCAACCTAAAAAGTCACTGTTGATACTTAGTTGTTTTAAATTGTACGGTAGCATAGGTGTGGTGGTTATTTGTGATGAAGTATACGGGAGAGCTGAGCACTGCAGTTAAATGTGCCTGAAGAAGTATTATCATACACAGAAAAATATGGTTAAACACCCATGTCTGTCTCCTGTTCCTGTCAGTGAACTGTCAGATTTATGTGGTAGCTGAAATATAATATTGTAGTGAGTATAAGAGAGGTCAGGCCGCTATGTTCCACTAATGTTAGCGGTGGGATCGTCTAGTCTTGGTTAGGAGGGCAGGCCAAGGAAAACCTGGAGCAGTCATGTACAGTTAAACAGGAAGTGGCTATGGGGGTTATGCTGTAGACAGGGCATCATAGTGTCCATTATGAGGCTCAGATGTGGATACATTTAGGCTGTTGAAATCATTAGTGTATGTGTGTCTTTGTTCTAGTTCCACAGTGGCTTCAGGAATAAAAATTTCTTCATACTCCCTGTAATTATCGTCTTCATTACCACCAAACCAGCAGCGTTCAGTTAAATTTCCACTTATTCTTCGTAAAATATATATGTATATAAAGAGCCTTAATTAAACCCAGTAAATTTTTGCAAATACTTAACACTAAGAGCTGTGTTGGTACAATCATTCTGTTTCACTTCAGGGCACAGAGCTCATGGGTTGTATTGTTGCAGATCATATGATCATGACGTCATTACTTTTTGGTGCTTTTCTTTTTCTTTTTTTGGTGTTGCCTATTTACCCTTGCCTAAGAGTTAAGTGGGAACATTAACAATGATACGAGGTTAAACACTCCAGGCACCTCCATTTCATCAACACTCAGCGATGAGTGTTCACTGTGTAATGTTACTCACACCATGGAGATTTAGCTGTCTTTTTATTTGGTAACGACATTAGCATTGAATGGGATTGGTTCACAGCAATCTGAAATGTGTACTATAATAATGAAATAAAATGTACTTTTATGAGGCGTTTTCACCTGGTTTTTCTTTATCCAGTGACTTTGTCGCATTGAGAATAAGGATCTTTCACTTGCCCCAGTTGTTCCCTTCAGCTGGGTATATGTGCATGCACAGTTCATGTTGGTTTCAAAACCCGGGATTTTTTTATTTTTTGCGCAGGACCTCACTTGGTGAATTTTATGAGAGTTCCATTCAAGTACAGCAGCACCAAAAAGATCCCTATTTGTAACCAAATTCACCACTGATTGTATAGAACATTACTGTGTGAATGAGTGTTTCTCACACACAGTCACAAAACAGCGGTTACGCTGAGCCAAGTGACTGTGGTTTGTTTTAATTATAAGTGAGCAGAAACTGTGAGAAAAGACTCTGGCTGGATTGCTAGGCTCAGGCTAATCTGAATCGCTATAATTTTTCAGTTATAAAAAGAAAAGTTCTAAACCGATCATTAGTCTTAATTAAAAAAGGCTGGATTTAAATCCGGCAGTAAAGCCGGATTTACAAGTGGCCGCCCTTTGCTGCGATGTAGTTAGCCCATTGACTTCACTTATAAACGAGTTAACGTTTAAATCGCTATATTGCTGAAGATAGAAGATTAATGGGAGAAGGAGTCGAAGGAGTCAAATGTTCTGCTCTGTCAAAGGTATTGAGCTTTTTTCTGCATCTAACATTACTCCCAGCAGCATCTAACATTCCTCCCTGCAGACTTATTTAACATTACCTCTGTGCTGTCCCTTAATTTTGCAAGCAGTGCTCTTCAATAATGATAATGATCAGTGCGAGACGACCAGTGAGATCATTTTCTTAAAAAAAAAAAAGCGTGTGCGTAGTGTTACAACCAACTTTCAGCTAGGTTTATCTGCATCAGCATTGTTAGCAGTATGATTCCGGCGTGATGTCCTGAGGCCATTGCTTCTGCTGTTTCCATGGTTTCATGTTTTTTTGTTTTTGTGTGTTTTTTTTTTTTTGGGTCGCTCATGCTCCATCGTGAGCCAAAGCATTGGCACAATGACAGCGGAGTGTGTCCCAAATGTTCTCCCAAAATAATGCCCTCCCCCTCCGCCCCCCCCCACGTACGTACTTCTGTTACGTCGCGTGACGTATGCACTCCTTCGCTGGGTTTGGGACGCAGTCTCGGCCACTGGCCTGCCTGTGATGTGAACCTTTAACCCCCTCGGTCACACCTCCAGTGCTTACCCTCACCGCATTCCACATGCCCTCTTATCTCCAGAGCTCCCTCGCCCAGAGCTCTGTCGCTACTTCGGCAGATATCCTGTGTGACGGTGTTAGGGTTATGCGAGCTTCACAGGGCCCCCAAATTGAATTTCTCCTGTGATAATTCATTTACGATCGTCCCATTTTGTTTTCATGCTGGAGCTGCGTAAGGCACGGCTCTGCGGGTCGCTCTGTGAGGCTGTGATGAATTCCTGTCCTGGTAGGGTTAGAAACTGCTGTGCTAGCACAGAAATCACAGCAAGCTGGGTGATCAAGTGGAAGGGGGTGGGGGTGCACGCTGATAATGCACAAGACACCATTTGCTGTCATGGAATGCGAGGGGATTTTTTTCCTGAACTTGGCAGATATGCCCCTTTGGTACACAAGGTGTGTCTGTGGGGCAGGGCTGTGACTCTGATCATGTGCCGCGAATGCGGTAGGAGAGCTCACAGGTGTGTCCTACCAGAGGCCTTCTCCGGTGATGCTGATTGGATGAGCACGACATGCAGGTGGAAGTGATGCATGAGGTGTGCTTCACTGTGGTTGGCTGGTAGCTGGCAGAGTGGACTAAAGTAGCCTTGGGTAAGGAACAGTATATGGTAAGAAACCTTAAAAACAGCAAAGGGTATTAAATTATAAATTGCATAAATTTTCTTACAAAGTAGCATCATTGTATTGAATCAACAGTTTGTTTTTAGGGCTACACTGTTAGTCTTGCAGCTGCCATGATGATATCTTTGGGGGCAAATACAGTATTGCTGAAGAATAGTAGCAAATTCAGAAAAATTAACACATGCCAGTATGTACTAATACAGAACTGTAGTGAGTAGAGCAACTTAATACAACAGTCCACCAGAATATTGTAAGTGTTCACATGGCCTAAGTGTGGGCTCTGTATTTCTTCATGTGATGCTAGCAGTAAGATTGTACTTGGGGCTGGCTCCCCCTTGATGTCTTTTAGGAACCAGCCTTGCTGGCCTGTGAATGGCTCAGTCCAGTTTCCCTCAAGTCAAGCAAGACCCCCACCCCCCTCACCGTGACATTTTGCCTCCCCCCAGTCTAGTACTGCCTGATTACGAGCTGCAGGGTTAAGAAACAGTGATGATGCTGCATCGGTCAGCTGAAAGCAGTCAGATAGGGGGCAGTGCTACAGGGAGGCCTGTGGTGTTGTGCTATTCTGCGTTTGTGTGGGTAGCAGTTCTGTCCACAAAAGATTACGCTCCCAGTTCACCTTGTAACATTCCTCTCCTCTTCAGCAATGATAGCCTTGACTGCCAGTAGCCATGCTGGCTTTACAGTTGTCACTGAAAAGGCAGATATTTTTAAACTGCACCGTTCTAAAAAAGACTCTTACAACACGCAGCTAACAGCGGCCCTTTTGTGTCGCGCCAGCCGCCGCGCGCAGCGCACTGTCCTATACGCGGGCTGGGCAGCGGGAAGCGGTGCGCGGCTCGTCAGCCAGGCCCGGCCGGGCTCCAGCGGGGCACGCCTCATCTCCGTTTCGTCGGTGGAAAGAGGGCTGTAATTCCAGCGCTGCTGACTGGGCTGCCTCCGCGGGGCCTGCGGCCGCTGCGGCTTCGCTGCTCCTCCGTCGCTAGCGCCGCCGCCGCCGGGCTGCGCACACGGCAGGCCGCCCCGCGATGCTATTTGAGGCTTGTGGAAGACGCCTGGGTGGTTTATTGTGTCGATAATGGCGCAGCGGTCTGGGCTTTTCGGCGGCCGCTGCCGTCCGAGGTCGCGGCGTGTCGGTAGATGCAGCAGGCTTTGCTCCGGGGCGCGCTCGGCCTGGAATTTTTCAGGTGTGGCTCTCGTCGTAAAGCCGCGTGCATGAGTCTGCGGTGCGTTCGGTGCGCAAAAGGCACCCGTGCTGGAACACAGACCCGTGTCTGACACTTTTAATCTCCTCCCATCATAATAAACATCCTCCTTAGTGCTGTGGTGGGGTGCTGGTCAGTAAAGGTGCTGTTGGTGAGGATGTAGATGGTCTTTGGTTATTGGGCTGGGCCCCGCTTCCTTCCCCACCTCCTCCCGCTGGTCCAAATGTTCCGGATTCATTACCAGTTCAAAGAGAGAGGGAAAGGTGCGATGGAGGGAGAGAGCAGAGGGGGATGGGCTGTGAAAAGAAAGGAAAAGCTTTGTCTGTTCCCAGGTCTGTCTTTGTAGAGATAACCCATCTTATCTGCTGAACTTTACAGCCCTGTTGACTTCAACAAACTTTTTTTTTTCGTTAATCCCCCCCAACTTAAATGTTACTGTGTCCGCAGCCAGTCTGTTAATTATGTCCGACTGCATTTCACAGGCTCCGCTGATCAAACCCGAGGGGAGAAATGTCACCCAAAACCTGCTTTTAAAGATCAATTAAAGAACATCTGTCAGGGGATATCATTAGGTCAGGTGCACTTTGTGATCCAAGATATGCGGTATAAAGATATTTAGGGTTTTATTAGGACTGTCTCGCAGAACACACACGCTCTGTCTCTCTCGCATATCATACATCTCTGTCTCTCACACACAGGCACACACACACACCCATACGCTCTTTATTGGAAAGCCCAGACCTACCACATTCCAGCTTAGAACTTTAATAGCTGGTGTCTGCACTGCATTACGCACACACTTGTACTCGTGTGCGTTGGGGCTGCCATCTTTGTGGTGACGCCACTTTGACTCCCTTTGTATTTTTACTTTGGCTGCCACTCTGGGTACCAGTTCGTTTTTCAAAGCAGAGTGCGAAGGCACTAAAGTACAGCTGTCACTCCTGGAGGGAGCAGGGATGAGGCCAGATCTGGAGTCATTTCAAGCTGATGAAAATTTAAAATGATTGTTATTGAGAGTGAAGTGCATTTCTCTTCGAATGCTTTCAATGCAAGTTGCCCTGGCCATTGGGAAAGTGCAGCAAACACAATTGCAGTGTGATTATTGCTATCTTTAAATGAAGTGATCAGTGCAATATTCAGTATGCCGTCTCAGTATGCTAGTCTCTGTTGTTTGTAAGTCAGTTGACACAAAGCTGTGTGGTCATGGGGACAAAGGACAGTGTGGCCACATTTGCATTGTGTGTAGTTGTGGCTTTGTGATTATCAGTGGCAGCAAGTGCATTTCAGGATGTGTGTTAGCTGTCTGACCACAACAGGAGGCCAGAAAGAGCTCTGATATTCAGCCAGGGGCAAAAATGTGACCACAATTT